>NC_089853.1:1175000-1475000 GCF_036373705.1 Amia ocellicauda
TACAGAGACCACAGAATCCACTGAATCAACTACACCTACATCAACTGAGAGCAAAACAGGACCCACAACACCCACAACTGGTACCTTAACAACCACCATAGAGACCACCTCTGGACCTTCCACTACTACACAGACCACACAATCCACTGAATCATCTACACCTACATCAACTGAGAGCACAACAGGACCTACTACTGGTACCTCAACAACCACCATAGAGTCCACAACTGTATCTTCCACTACTACAGAGACCACAGAATCCACTGAATCAACTACACCTACATCAACTGAGAGCACAACAGGACCTACTACTGGTACCTCAGAAACCACCATACAGACCACAACTGGACCTTCCACTACTGCACATACCACACAATCCACTGAATCAACTACACCTACAACAACTGAGAGCACATCAGGACCTACTACTGGTACCTCTACAACCACCATAGAGACCACAACTGGACCTTCCACTACTACACAGACCACACAATCCACTGAATCAACTACACCTACATCAACTGAGAGCACAACAGGACCTACTACTGGTACCTCAACAACCACTATACAGACCACAACTGGATCTTCCACTACTACAGAGACCACAGAATCCACTGAATCAACTACACCTACATCAACTGAGAGCACAACAGGACCCACAACACCCACAACTGGTACCTCAACAACCACCATAGAGACCACCTCTGGACCTTCCACTACTACACAGACCACACAATCCACTGAATCATCTACACCTACATCAACTGAGAACACAACAGGACCTACTACTGGTACCTCAACAACCACCATAGAGTCCACAACTGTATCTTCCACTACTACAGAGACCACAGAATCCACTGAATCAACTACACCTACATCAACTGAGAGCACAGCAGGACCCACAACACCCACAACTGGTACCTCAACAACCACCATAGAGACAACAACTGGACCTTCCACTACTACACAGACCACACAATCCACTGAATCAACTACACCTACATCAACTGAGAGCACAACAGGACCTACTACTGGTACCTCAACAAGCACCATAGAGACCACAACTGGACCTTCCACTACTACACAGACCACACAATCCACTGAATCATCTACACCTACATCAACTGAGAGCACAACAGGACCTACTACTGGTACCTCAACAACCACCATAGAGTCCACAACTGTATCTTCCACTACTATAGAGACCACAGAATCCACTGAATCAACTACACCTACATCAACTGAGAGCACAACAGGACCTACTACTGGTACCTCAGAAACCACCAAACAGACCACAACTGGTACCTCAACAACCACCATACAGACCACAACTGGACCTTCCACTACTGCACATACCACACAATCCACTGAATCAACTACACCTACATCAACTGAGAGCACATCAGGACCTACTACTGGTACCTCTACAACCACCATAGAGACCACAACTGGACCTTCCACTACTACACAGACCACACAATCCACTGAATCAACTACACCTACATCAACTGAGAGCACAACAGGACCTACTACTGGTACCTCAACAACCACTATACAGACCACAACTGGATCTTCCACTACTACAGAGACCACAGAATCCACTGAATCAACTACACCTACATCAACTGAGAGCACAACAGGACCCACAACACCCACAACTGGTACCTCAACAACCACCATAGAGACCACCTCTGGACCTTCCACTACTACACAGACCACACAATCCACTGAATCAACTACACCTACATCAACTGAGAGCACAACAGGACCTACTACTGGTACCTCAACAACCACCATAGAGTCCACAACTGTATCTTCCACTACTACAGAGACCACAGAATCCACTGAATCAACTACACCTACATCAACTGAGAGCACAACAGGACCCACAATACCCACAACTGGTACCTCAACAACCACCATAGAGACAACAACTGGACCTTCCACTACTACACAGACCACACAATCCACTGAATCAACTACACCTACATCAACTGAGAGCACAACAGGACCTACTACTGGTACCTCAACAACCACCATAGAGTCCACAACTGTATCTTCCACTACTACAGAGACCACAGAATCCACTGAATCAACTACACCTACATCAACTAAGAGCACAACAGGACCTACTACTGGTACCTCAGCAACCACCGTACAGACCACAACTGGTACCTCAACAACCACCATACAGACCACAACTAGACCTTCCACTACTACACAGACCACACAATTCACTGAATCAACTACACCTACATCAACTGAGATCACAACAGGACCCACAACTGGTACCTCAACAACCACCATAGAGACAACAACTGGTACCTCAACAACCACCATACAGACCACAACTGGACCTTCCACTACTACACAGACCACACAAACCACTGAATCAACTACACCTACATCAACTGAGAGCACAACAGGACCCACAACTGGTACCTCAACAACCACCATAGAGACAACAACTGGACCTTCCACTACTACACAGACCACACAATCCACTGAATCAACTACACCTACATCAACTGAGAGCACAACAGGACCTACTACTGGTACCTCAACAACCAGCATAGAGACCACAACTGGACCTTCCACTACTACACAGACCACACAATCCACTGAATCAACTACACCTACATCAACTAAGAGCACAACAGGACCTACTACTGGTACCTCAGCAACTACCATACAGACCACAACTGGTACCTCAACAACCACCATACAGACCACAACTGGACCTTCCACTACTACACAGACCACACAATCCACTGAATCAACTACACCTACATCAACTGAGAGCACAAAAGGACCTACTACTGGTACCTCAACAACCAGCATAGAGACCACAACTGGACCTTCCACTACTACACAGACCACACAATCCACTGAATCAACTACACCTACATCAACTGAGAGCACAACAGGACCCACAACTGGTACCTCAACAACCACCATAGAGACAACAACTGGACCTTCCACTACTACACAGACCACACAATCCACTGAATCAACTACACCTACATCAACTGAGAGCACAACAGGACCTACTACTGGTACCTCAACAACCAGCATAGAGACCACAACTGGACCTTCCACTACTACACAGACCACACAATCCACTGAATCAACTACACCTACATCAACTAAGAGCACAACAGGACCTACTACTGGTACCTCAGCAACTACCATACAGACCACAACTGGTACCTCAACAACCACCATACAGACCACAACTGGACCTTCCACTACTACACAGACCACACAATCCACTGAATCAACTACACCTACATCAACTGAGAGCACAAAAGGACCTACTACTGGTACCTCAACAACCAGCATAGAGACCACAACTGGACCTTCCACTACTACACAGACCACACAATCCACTGAATCAACTACACCTACATCAACTGAGAGCACAAAAGGACCTACTACTGGTACCTCAACAACCAGCATAGAGACCACAACTGGACCTTCCACTACTACACAGACCACACAATCCACTGAATCAACTACACCTACATCAACTGAGAGCACAACAGGACCCACAACTGGTACCTCAACAACCACCATAGAGACAACAACTGGACCTTCCACTACTACACAGACCACACAATCCACTGAATCAACTACACCTACATCAACTGAGAGCACAACAGGACCTACTACTGGTACCTCAACAACCAGCATAGAGACCACAACTGGACCTTCCACTACTACACAGACCACACAATCCACTGAATCAACTACACCTACATCAACTAAGAGCACAACAGGACCTACTACTGGTACCTCAGCAACTACCATACAGACCACAACTGGTACCTCAACAACCACCATACAGACCACAACTGGACCTTCCACTACTACACAGACCACACAATCCACTGAATCAACTACACCTACATCAACTGAGAGCACAAAAGGACCTACTACTGGTACCTCAACAACCAGCATAGAGACCACAACTGGACCTTCCACTACTACACAGACCACACAATCCACTGAATCAACTACACCTACATCAACTGAGAGCACAACAGGACCCACAACACCCACAACTGGTACCTCAACAACCACCATAGAGACAACAACTGGACCTTCCACTACTACACAGACCACACAATCCACTGAATCAACTACACCTACATCAACTGAGAGCACAACAGGACCCACAACACCCTCAACTGGTACCTCAACAACCACCATAGAGACAACAATTGGACCTTCCACTACTACACAGACCACACAATCCACTGAATCATCTACACCTACATCAACTGAGAGCACAACAGGACCTACTACTGGTACCTCAACAACCACCATAGAGTCCACAACTGTATCTTCCACTACTACAGAGACCACAGAATCAACTGAATCAACTACACCTACATCAACTAAGAGCACAACAGGACCTACTACTGCTACCTCAGCAACCACCGTACAGACCACAACTGGTACCTCAACAACCACCATACAGACCACAACTGGACCTTCCACTACTACACAGACCACACAATCCACTGAATCAACTACACCTACATCAACTGAGAGCACAACAGGACCCACAACTGGTACCTCAACAACCAGCATAGAGACCACAACTGGACCTTCCACTACTACACAGACCACACAATCCACTGAATCAACTACACCTACATCAACTAAGAGCACAACAGGACCTACTACTGCTACCTCAGCAACCACCGTACAGACCACAACTGGTACCTCAACAACCACCATACAGACCACAACTGGACCTTCCACTACTACACAGACCACACAATCCACTGAATCAACTACACCTACATCAACTGAGAGCACAACAGGACCCACAACTGGTACCTCAACAACCAGCATAGAGACCACAACTGGACCTCCCACTACTACACAGACCACACAATCCACTGAATCAACTACACCTACATCAACTGAGAGCACAACAGGACCCACAACTGGTACCTCAACAACCAGCATAGAGACCACAACTGGACCTTCCACTACTACACAGACCACACAATCCACTGAATCAACTACACCTACATCAACTGAGAGCACAACAGGACCCACAACACCCACAACTGGTACCTCAACAACCACCATAGAGACCACAACTGGACCTTCCACTACTACACAGACCACACAATCCACTGAATCAACTACACCTACATCAACTGAGAGCACAACAGGACCCACAACACCCACAACTGGTACCTCAACAACCACCATAGAGACAACAACTGGACCTTCCACTACTACACAGACCACACAATCCACTGAATCAACTACACCTACATCAACTGAGAGCACAACAGGACCCACAACACCCTCAACTGGTACCTCAACAACCACCATAGAGACAACAGCTGGACCTTCCACTACTACACAGACCACACAATCCACTGAATCAACTACACCTACATCAACTGAGAGCACAACAGGACCTACTACTGGTACCTCAACAACCACCATAGAGACAACAATTGGACCTTCCACTACTACACAGACCACACAATCCACTGAATCATCTACACCTACATCAACTGAGAGCACAACAGGACCTACTACTGGTACCTCAACAACCACCATAGAGTCCACAACTGTATCTTCCACTACTACAGAGACCACAGAATCAACTGAATCAACTACACCTACATCAACTAAGAGCACAACAGGACCTACTACTGCTACCTCAGCAACCACCGTACAGACCACAACTGGTACCTCAACAACCACCATACAGACCACAACTGGACCTTCCACTACTACACAGACCACACAATCCACTGAATCAACTACACCTACATCAACTGAGAGCACAACAGGACCCACAACTGGTACCTCAACAACCAGCATAGAGACCACAACTGGACCTTCCACTACTACACAGACCACACAATCCACTGAATCAACTACACCTACATCAACTAAGAGCACAACAGGACCTACTACTGCTACCTCAGCAACCACCGTACAGACCACAACTGGTACCTCAACAACCACCATACAGACCACAACTGGACCTTCCACTACTACACAGACCACACAATCCACTGAATCAACTACACCTACATCAACTGAGAGCACAACAGGACCCACAACTGGTACCTCAACAACCAGCATAGAGACCACAACTGGACCTTCCACTACTACACAGACCACACAATCCACTGAATCAACTACACCTACATCAACTGAGAGCACAACAGGACCCACAACTGGTACCTCAACAACCAGCATAGAGACCACAACTGGACCTTCCACTACTACACAGACCACACAATCCACTGAATCAATTACACCTACATCAACTGAGAGCACAACAGGACCCACAACACCCACAACTGGTACCTCCACAACCACCATAGAGACAACAACTGGACCTTCCACTACTACACAGACCACACAATCCACTGAATCAACTACACCTACATCAACTGAGAGCACAACAGGACCCACAACACCCACAACTGGTACCTCAACAACCACCATAGAGACCACAACTGGACCTTCCACTACTACACAGACCACACAATCCACTGAATCAACTACACCTACATCAACTGAGAGCACAACAGGACCTACTACTGGTACCTCAACAACCACCATAGAGACAACAATTGGACCTTCCACTACTACACAGACCACACAATCCACTGAATCAACTACACCTACATCAACTGAGAGCACAACAGGACCCACAACACCCACAACTGGTACCTCAACAACCACCATAGAGACAACAACTGGACCTTCCACTACTACACAGACCACACAATCCACTGAATCAACTACACCTATATCAACTGAGAGCACAACAGGACCCACAACACCCACAACTGGTACCTCAACAACCACCATAGAGACCACAACTGGACCTTCCACTACTACACAGACCACACAATCCACTGAATCAACTACACCTACATCAACTGAGAGCACAACAGGACCCACAACACCCACAACTGGTACCTCCACAACCACCATAGAGACAACAACTGGACCTTCCACTACTACACAGACCACACGATCCACTGAATCAACTACACCTACATCAAATGAGAGCACAACAGGACCCACAACACCCACAACTGGTACCTCAACAACCACCATAGAGACCACAACTGGACCTTCCACTACTACACAGACCACACAATCCACTGAATCAACTACACCTACATCAACTGAGAGCACAACAGGACCCACAACACCCACAACTGGTACCTCAACAACCACCATAGAGACAACAACTGGACCTTCCACTACTACACAGACCACACAATCCACTGAATCAACTACACCTACATCAACTGAGAGCACAACAGGACCCACAACACCCTCAACTGGTACCTCAACAACCACCATAGAGACAACAGCTGGACCTTCCACTACTACACAGACCACACAATCCACTGAATCAACTACACCTACATCAACTGAGAGCACAACAGGACCTACTACTGGTACCTCAACAACCACCATAGAGACAACAATTGGACCTTCCACTACTACACAGACCACACAATCCACTGAATCATCTACACCTACATCAACTGAGAGCACAACAGGACCTACTACTGGTACCTCAACAACCACCATAGAGTCCACAACTGTATCTTCCACTACTACAGAGACCACAGAATCAACTGAATCAACTACACCTACATCAACTAAGAGCACAACAGGACCTACTACTGCTACCTCAGCAACCACCGTACAGACCACAACTGGTACCTCAACAACCACCATACAGACCACAACTGGACCTTCCACTACTACACAGACCACACAATCCACTGAATCAACTACACCTACATCAACTGAGAGCACAACAGGACCCACAACTGGTACCTCAACAACCAGCATAGAGACCACAACTGGACCTTCCACTACTACACAGACCACACAATCCACTGAATCAACTACACCTACATCAACTAAGAGCACAACAGGACCTACTACTGCTACCTCAGCAACCACCGTACAGACCACAACTGGTACCTCAACAACCACCATACAGACCACAACTGGACCTTCCACTACTACACAGACCACACAATCCACTGAATCAACTACACCTACATCAACTGAGAGCACAACAGGACCCACAACTGGTACCTCAACAACCAGCATAGAGACCACAACTGGACCTTCCACTACTACACAGACCACACAATCCACTGAATCAACTACACCTACATCAACTGAGAGCACAACAGGACCCACAACTGGTACCTCAACAACCAGCATAGAGACCACAACTGGACCTTCCACTACTACACAGACCACACAATCCACTGAATCAATTACACCTACATCAACTGAGAGCACAACAGGACCCACAACACCCACAACTGGTACCTCCACAACCACCATAGAGACAACAACTGGACCTTCCACTACTACACAGACCACACAATCCACTGAATCAACTACACCTACATCAACTGAGAGCACAACAGGACCCACAACACCCACAACTGGTACCTCAACAACCACCATAGAGACCACAACTGGACCTTCCACTACTACACAGACCACACAATCCACTGAATCAACTACACCTACATCAACTGAGAGCACAACAGGACCCACAACACCCACAACTGGTACCTCCACAACCACCATAGAGACAACAACTGGACCTTCCACTACTACACAGACCACACGATCCACTGAATCAACTACACCTACATCAAATGAGAGCACAACAGGACCCACAACACCCACAACTGGTACCTCACCAACCACCATAGAGACCACAACTGGACCTTCCACTACTACAGAGACCACACAATCCACTGAATCAACTACACCTACATCAACTGAGAGCACAACAGGACCTACTACTGGTACATCAACAACCACCATAGAGTCCACAACTGGATCTTCCACTACTACAGAGACCACACAATCCACTGAATCAACTACACCTACATCAACTGAGAACACAACAGGACCTACAACACCCACAACTGCTTCCTCAACTACCTCTATACAGACCACCTCTGGACCTTCCACTACTATACAAACCACACAATCCACTGAATCAACTACACCTACATCAACTGAGAGCACAACAGGACCTACTACTAGTACATCAACAACCACCATACAGACCACAACTGGACCTTCCACTACTACAGAGACCACAGAATCCACTGAATCAAGTACACCAACATCAACTGAGAGCACACCCTCCAAACTATCTACCCCAGAAAGGACTACAACTACTAAATCAACAGAACCACCCACACCCACCACCACTGTACCCCCAACAACCACTTCAACAACAACTGTCAGTACAGATACCACAACCTCCTCAAGTGAGAGAACAACAGGACCCACAACACCAATAACTGGTACCTCAACAACAGCCAGTACAACACCAGAGGTAATTACAGGCTCAACACCTAAGCCAAAACCTCAGAAAACAACAGAAAAACAGGAAAAGGAAACCACAACACTATCATCACACCCTCCAAGCACCACAACAACTGGGAGTACAGAAATAACCACTACTACTTCAGCATCCTCAACATCGCCTGTTACCACACCTCCTAAAAGAACCACCATCTCAGAAACAAGCGCAAGTACGAGTATGAGCTCTACAAGTGCATCTACATCAGTTTCAACAGTGACCACGTCTGCTCCTCCTAGTACAACATCTCATTGTTTTTGCCATTACAATGGACGGTCATTAACACCTGGTATGTTGAATTTTTGTATACAATTAAACAGACACATTCATAGATACATATATGTAACTACATTTACATTATAAATCTATCAAATATGACAACTTCATGGCCCAGTCACATTCATAGCGTATCTATACATCACGTTGTGTTTGAAAATTATCAGTGGGGTAAAGAAGGATTCATGCATGATTTGGCAGTAATGAGAATCACCCTAGAGGTGGGCGATATGAATTTAAATCAATATCACAGTATTTTCCACCATCCAGACGATAATTATATAATATTACGATATGCCAATTGCATTAACTATAATAATGTAAATGACAAAAGATTGCTTTTAGGCATTGGACATAGTTTGCACTGGAAAAGCTTTATTTTATTGTGCTAATGTTGCTGCTGTTGTGTTTTACTTCTGTAGCAAATCAAACAACATAAATAAACATTAATTAAATAAGTTTTAAGTACAATTGATTGCAAAAATATTTCAATTACTCATGATGTAATGAAAATTAAAACAATGATTGCAAATACAAAAAGTGCAGTCTGTTTTCAGCATAACTACTCATTACAATGTAATCAAACTATAACTTTGTTAAACTTCACACCCTGTTTACGTGGGGTGCGACAAGCAGACTATTTAGTCATTCCACTCAGTGCTCATATTCTTGATCTGTGCAGAACTGCGGAAATCTGCGCTACAAGAATGCAACCACAATCTGTGGAAAGTCTGATCATTCATTGTCTACATGTTCAGATTCAGCGCAGATTCTGTGCATATTGAGGCAGTGCTGTTGTACCCTTGAGCAAGGTACTTCACTTAGATTGCTCCAGTAAAATGCCCAGCTGTATAAATCGGTACAAATGTAAGTTGCCCTGGATAAGAGCATCAGCTAAGTGACAATAATAATAATAATAATAATAATAATAATAATAATAATAATAATAATCTGATTTTCTTTTAAATGTCTACCAGCAGCCCTGTCGGCTGGCAGGGGGAGTCTGGCTGTTTGTTTAGGAATTTGTTGAAGGTAAGGGTTTGTGTTCTGATGGTGGAGCTGAATGGCTACAGGTGCTGGTTGACACACTTCAGTTTCTTTAGCATCTTTTCAAGTGTAGGAAACAAACAGGAACGTCAATCAAGGTCTCTGGAATTTGAGAAGCTAAACCTGTGTTCCCTACTGACTATTTATGTCCTGTCTCTACAATCAGGTTCAGAAGTGTACAACACCAACGATGGCGATGGCTGGTGCTTCACTGCTTTCTGCAATCAGTCGTGTGAAATTGAGAAAACCTCAGGACCTTGCTCTACCACTGTTCCACCTTCAACCAGGACTACCACTTCCCCTCCAGTCAGCACAACAACAGAAGTGAAGACCACCATGCCGAAGCCGACCCCCACAAAGACATCGACACAGTCCTCCACTCCTGAGACAACCAGCACCCCAACCACCACACCTGGAAACTGTGACTCCCTCACTCCACCCAGACAGGTACACCTGAATTAGTTTACTAGCACACACACGATATTAGACAGGTGGTTAATACAAAAATAGGGCCTGGGTTAACATGTTTTAAAATATTTTTCTCTCTCTGTTTTCATACATACTCACATAATAAATGAAGGTTATTTTCCATTATTTTCATTATCGTTACGTTAGCGTGGTGAAACGTGGAAGATTGATATGTGCACGACTGCAACGTGCCACGGAGGCTCCAACATCACCGTGGAGCCCGTGCTCTGTGCGCCTGTGGAGCCGCTCGTGTGTGAGAGCGGCCGAACCCCAGACAAGGTCTACGATGAATCTGGATGCTGCTACCATTACGAATGCAAATGTAAGTCTGCTTTGGGAAAAATAACAAAGAAACACAAAGAAACAAAGAAACACAACATGTACATTAGGTAAGATGTATTTAAAATAAAGCAAAGGATTAAAAAGCTTTCTAATTTAAAGCTAACAAGATGATAGACACATGACCAGTTTATCAAATTAGAAAGATTTCTGCTCCACTGCAAGTATCTGCTAAGCTCTTTCTTTCTCCAGAGAAAGGCCCTGCTAAAACTATTTATCTTTTCCAGAACTATATTATCGATTCCTGAATTTGCACCTTCAGCTGGTGGCAAATATGAACTTTTTGTACATCTTTATTCAAGTATCATTTTCTAAAATAAATAATCTTTTAAGACCCTTAAGAACAATATTTAACCCCATGTTAAAATTAAACTCTGTCGCATTGTAATTAATAAAAAAAATCAATCAACACATTAGTGAGGTGTCACAGATTAGAAATTATTAATTACAAACCTTTAAATACACAATCATTCATACATTCAGGAAAATCAGGAATCGATATATATATACACACACATAAATCCATACATACATAACTGTATGCAGAACATTATCATTTACTTCTTTATACAGAACTGGTCAGTTTCAATGCCAAAGACCAGTCCTTTTACGGGACCTCCTTGTGCTCTCCCAGGTGTGTGCTCTGGATGGGATCCTCATTACGTCACCTTTGACGGAGAATACTACAACTTCCAAGGGAACTGTACCTACGTGCTGGTCAAGGAGATCAAGGCCGTGCATGACTTCCATATTATTATTGATAACTACTTCTGCAATGCCAGGGACGGGCTGTCCTGTCCCAGGTCCCTGACTGTGTATTACAAGTCCTATCAAATTCTTCTGACCCAGAAGCAAACAACATCAGGCACTACAGACCTGGTAATGTTTACTCATTATTTTTTATGATACATATATTATTGTACCTTTCATTAAATAGGCATAAACAGTATAGCGTTTTCCTCTATGTTTAATAATTATAGTCATTTCTATATATTTCTCCTTCCTCAGATATACATCAACAACAAGCAGATCACCCCAGCCTATAAGAATGCGGACCTCGTTATCACAAGCACTGGCATAAATGTGGTTTTGGAAATACCGGAGATCAATGCTGAAGTCTTGTTCAATGGCTTGATGTTCACCATCAGTCTGCCCTATTCTCTCTTCCAACAGAACACAGAAGGGCAGTGTGGTATGAGCATCCTATAGATCTGTACATGAAGTTTTACCTAAAATCCCCTTTCTTACCCAATGCTGGAAGCTTTGTTAACAAGTACTGTGTCATCAGTTTCAATCAGCCGTTGACTGTCCTGACAGTCTAACGACACAATGTCCTCCTTTCCTCTCCCCCCTCCATAAAGGAACCTGTGACAACACGCGAATGAATGACTGCCGGCTGCCCAGCGGAAACATCGACCCCTCTTGCTCCAACATGGCCAACCACTGGAAGATTACTGACAAGAATAAACCCTACTGTGAGACGCCGACCCCTGCACCACCCCCTGTGACTACACCGCCACCACCACCAACTACCGCATCTACACCCTGCAACCCACCCATCTGTGAGATCATCAACAGCAAGTAAGCAGGTCCACTTTCAATAATATCTATAAGCGAAAGCTGGAGATACATTATACAATTTGTGCAGAACTGTGCTTGTGTTCCACAACATGTGATACTATAGACCAGGGGTGGCGAACCTCAAGGGCCATCCGAATGTTCACAAATGTATTCACAGGCCACAACCTTAATTAATACACCTACATCAAAACATTAATACAGATGAAACTTACATTCTAATGCAAGAACAAATCCATTTTTTTCTAAACGCACACACTGCAGTCAAAACATACATAACTATATAGCCTACAATAAGCAAAAAGCTCAAAAATGGCATACAATAAGATAATTAAACAAAGTGTAGACATAAGTATTGGAATAATGCTCAAAAGCAATATTTTATAGTTCAAAAATAACTTGCATTCATCAAAACATAATTGTACACTAAAGTAAACATTTTCAACACTGTGTAAACTTTGTTTTCAACATACAAAGCTACAGTGAATAAAATCAGTGTATTTCAATAAACTATTTACTATATATTTAGCCGGCATACCTGACAGCTCGTACAGTCCACACAGGACACGTTTCTGCACTTTCCCTGGATGAGCTCGTACCTCACACTGCATTTTGACAGCCCTCTCCAGATGAACACTTTTACTCCACGAAAATATAGCATCGCAATAAATGCTCCTCCACTGATAATGTCCATGAATCATTATTTTGCGTGTGATGTGCCTGCACTATTGTACTCTGTACTGTGCAGTGGCAATTGCATATTGATCAGTAGAGTAAAAGCACTCGGTGCCATTTGGACCTGGCGTTTCACTCGCAATGTTTTCACACCACTGGCACAAACCCACAGATGATCTGTCATTCCCAGTATCACTGATGCCCCTGAATCAGTCATGTTCATACACACGGCATGTTCAAAACGGAGCTCTATCTCCGTTTCCAATCCATGTTTATTTGCGGGGTAATCACTGTATCGGCTCAATCTGACTGCAGTTGTAAGAAAACACCTTTAATGCTGTACAATGTGTAAGAGAATTTGGAATGCTTGGTTTTTCAGTCAATCTAAATAAATAGTTGAACTGAAAACTCATAGGTCAATTGGTTTCTCTTTTAAGATTCTTTTTAGAGGGAAGATGCGGTCAAGTCACAGATGTGCAATAATCATTTATTTTGACAAAAATAGGAAACTAATATCATTCAATTATATTACTGAAAATAAGTAATATTAAGCTTCTGCTGGATTACAGTAAGAAACAGATAATACCCATTTTCTACTTTCTCCTCACAGTACTGCTTATAGGCCAGTCTGGTCAGGCAGGAAGTGATGTGTCTCTCTCTGTCTCTCCTCTCCAGCTCTGTCTTGTGTCTCGTTGCAGGATGAAGAAGTTAAGAGAACTCAAATTCTCTTTGTTTTCCCTTTTATAAGGTTTCCTTCCAACCAATAGCATTTTGCCACCACCATGACTTGGGTGCCTTATGCTAAAGTAATTTAGAAGTGGGGGTCATTTCGAATTTGGCTAGGAGCCAATCAGAGGACAGGTCCCTTTTGGTCTTTGGTCATAAAGATAGGGTTACCAGGGCTACCAGGGGCTACCAGGTGAAAGGGAGGAGGTCTGTTTCCTCTACCAAACCAGATGGTATAGAATTTCCCATAGAAAAATACATTCTAACAAATAATATCTTACAAATGCATGTGTTTTTCAAGCACATGAAAGACTGTAGACAGGTAGAGTTAGCCCCTTGAGTGCCAGACTGACTCTATTGTAAAGGGCAGGCAGGATTATGGGTTATATTTGAGTTATTATGTATTTTAATGGCCGGTGAAAATAACCCAATTTGGGCTATTCGAGGTAAATGTTTATAACTTATTTATTTTTGTGTTTATGCAGTTAAAATGCAGTAGAGATGTTTATTACATAAGCTCGGCGCTTCTAGTGTTAAGTGTATGTCACAGAAATTATTTTTTTCAAATGGATCGTGAGGCCGGATGTTCCCCACCCCTGCTATAGACAGTGCCTTGAAGAAGCATTCACCCACCTGCTAAGTTTCCACATTTTGTTGCCGTCTGAGATTGTAATCATGAAAATGTTCAAAGCTAGTAGCTAGCTAGCCTATCCAAAAGGACTCACAGCACTCAATGTCTTCCAAAAGTGCTCCCACCAAGAATTGACTTAGGGGGCTGAATACTTATGCAATCAGTACATTTTAATTTATTTATTTTCTTTGCAAGTTTTGGTGACATTCAGCCTTGTTCAACCTTGTTGTGCTGCTCAGTGCTAATTTAAATGCCTGTCTTGTTTTAGTATCTTTGAAGAGTGCCACAAAGTCATCCCCCCACAGCCGTTCTACCAGGCCTGCAAGTCTGATGTCTGCCACATGCCCGGCACCAAGAATGGCTGCTCCAGCTTGGAAGTGTATGCCTCCATCTGCACATCGGCAGGAATCTGCATTGACTGGAGAAACGCCACCCACGGAGAGTGCGGTAAGGCCCCGTCTGTGACACGACTATGGAGGGACCACAGAGAGGTGCTGCACACTGACACACAGACATCTGACGAAAGCGGCTGTTGTTGTGTGTGTGTGGATTTGACATGGCCTGTTCACGGTCTCTCAGACCCTAACCCTCTCTCACTCTCTGCCTTCATGCAGTCTATAACTGTCCAGAAAATAAGGTTTACCTGCCATGTGGACCTACGGTTGAGCCAACCTGCAATGCCAGGTAAGGGAAAAACACGAGGGCACAGTAAAAACACACATCAACCTGCAATGCCAGGGAGAAACACTATGGCACAGTTAAAACACACATTTTAAATGTTGGTTCTCAACTCTCTTTATTGTCCACCATGGCTGGTCATTATATCTGATCTGGGGCTGAAAGACAGGAGCTCTGCACATTCACACACGTCACAATATACCGACAGACAGTAAACTTGTGGACATTATTTTAAAACATGAAATGCTGTGTATTATTATTACATTGGATCTACTACCGTATAAAAACTATTTCCTTTTGATTGAGAGTGAACAGAAGCTCCACTGACTCTGCATCATTTTTAATAACTTTAAACAGGTACAATGACAAATACATCATGCAAAGTGAGACCCGGCAAGTGACCAATAGTGACGTGAGGGAGGGCTGCTTCTGCCCCACGGGAATGACCCTTTTCAACTCCTTCTCAGACACCTGTGTGCGCTCCTGTGGTAAGAGCTGTGGTCACTGCATGCAGTATCGCAACATGTGTAAGAGATAATCCTGCATCTGGGCTCAGACTGCCACTGGGCGCTCAAACTGCAGTACAGTATTTACAGTTTTCACTGGTATAATGAACTGGTTTCTTTTCTTTCTAGACTGCACTGGGCCTGACGGAATGCCCAAACAGGTAATAACAACTTGTATGCCTCCATCTCGCCCCAGACATGTCTATAACTAGTCTATAAATCTGGCTGGGCAAAAACTCACAGTACTTTCACTCTCTTTAGTTTGTGAAACTCATGGGTTATTCACTCATTGTGTTTGCCTGTAGCCTGGTGAGACGTGGCAGAGTAACTGCAATGAATGCACGTGTGACTCAGACACAAAGAGCGTTCAGTGCCGCCCCCTGCCCTGTCCAGTCCAGCCCCCCGTCACCTGCAACGAGCCGGGCCAGAAGATGGTGACTGAAACCGTCAACTGTTGCAACACGAGCAAATGTGGTGAGTGACCAGAGGGGTGAGGAGCACACCCCCAGGGCCAGGGCGCCATGCCGTTAGCAGACCAGCTCTCTCAAGAGCTTCTAATACTGGAGAGAATAATTTAATGTAATGCTGTGTGTATATAGCTTGTATATAGGATGATCATCAGCTGATATTGTGAGCATAAAACAAGGTAACAGTGATGACAATGTGGCACCTTGAGAGGTACTTCCACACAGCGGCTGGTTCCTGACAGGCCCCCAGTGGGTGTCCTCAGGGCCAGTTCTGTTCCTGCTTGTCTCCATCAGAGAGGAATGCAGTTACCAGAGACAGCCAGTACTGTAGAGGGCGTGCAGTGAAGGCGTGTGACTCCTGACGCAGTGCGTTGTTAACGTGTCCCCCGATGCTTCTTCTGCCTCACAGAGTGTGATGTAAGCCTCTGTCCAAATACTCCGCTGACCTGTGACCCAGGATTCCAGCCTGAGATGAAGATCCCCGAGGGGGGCTGCTGCCCTGCGTACACATGCGGTGAGTTGACACTGCTGGGTGTCACTGCTTGTTGAGTCGAGCACTCAGCACTGTGTCACTGAATACACTGAGTTCTGTAAACATGTGCTATTGACCTAGGCATTCAATAGTCCCAGCACTGTTCTTCCCTGTAGGTAATGCAGTTTATACAACAGTTATCAGTATAATACAAAAAATGGGTTTCATGCCAGTGGTTTAAAAGTGTGCTCTTCCTTTTCAGTGCCGAAGGGTGTGTGCGTCTTCAATAACACTGAATATCAGGTGAGGACTCTCGTTGTTATTGGGCAGTGCCTGTGCAAGATAGGAGCAAGGAAGGGTGTGTAAAACCTGAATGGAAACAACTGATGGTTATTAAACCACCAAGCCTGCAGATGTTCATTAAGTGGGAGGTTTCTTCTCTTTCTTTGCTGTTTTGCTATGTTTTGTCTATCCTGCATTTTTTATGAGATCTAATTTTCCCTGCCAAAATGTTTCAACCAGATATGCAAGGGTGAAATGAAAACAGGTCAAATCTCCCGTACCCTCCATTAGTCTAAGACTGTGTCCAATAATCCAATACAGCCTGGAGTCGAAGTCCCTGAAAACTCATGTGACCACTGCCAGTGCAGCTCTAACGTGGACCCAAATACCAAGATGAACACCATTGACTGTACACCAACGGAGTGCGACAAAAACTGCCCGGCAGTAAGTAATCTCTCTTCCCCTATCTCTGGTTAATTTGTCCTTAAAAAATATTGCAGAATAAACAAAGAAAATTAAAGCACCAAAGCGTAGAAAAGCAAAGAGAAGTCACTGTAAAGCACAGAGAAACTGGCAAAGCAACTACCGAGTAAATTCACTGCCCTGAAGTTTCATATGGGGATGTTAAAGTGAAAGTGTATTATAAAACAAACTAGAGCCTGCAGCCTTTTTCTCACACTAACATCTCAACAAGAGTTAAAGCCACACATTGTTACGGTTTCTCAGAGAGAGTCACATACAACACACAACGATCTTTTATTGTTACAACCGAACATAAAATATTACTAAAAATAATAACACAAAATATGTATTTTTATTTATTTTAACATTAACAGCTCCTCACCCATTAATTGTCTGCCTGTGTCTGAAGCAACTTTTCCTCATCTGCACGTTCTCCACAGGGCTATGTGTACCAGGACGCCCCAGGACAGTGCTGTGGACAGTGTGTACAGGAGAGTTGTGTCATCAGTCTGCTCAACAACACAGTACAAATCATTGAGGTGAGCCTGCAGCACTCCCCACAGGGGGTAGCTTACTACTGGAAACACCCATCAATGTGGCAGACAGCACAATACTGGGCTATTGGCCACGTTCCACTGGACATCTGAGGTGTCCCCATGGCACTCACTGCTTTAACCGGCTTCATTTGAAAGGGGTTTGTGCACGGCAGCTACACAGTGAAGTTGTGTCTTTAGCCTTCATCTCCAGGCACTAATGAACCCCCCTTTCCCTCCGACAGCCTGGGAAGATCTGGACACCCCCCGGTGACAAGTGTGTGCACTACGAGTGTGTGCAGATCGAGGACCAGTTCATACCTGTGGAGGCCAAGATCACCTGCCCACCTTTCAACCCCATGGACTGCGTCCCTGTAAGTGGCTGAGGGGCGCAGGCCTGTATGCAGAGGAGAGTGCAACTCTACACCACACTAGGGGTTCACAGCAATACAGAAATAAGATTCACATTTTTAATTCATGTGATCTTGGTACAATCTGTCCTTTATAAAATGTATACAAAATTAAAGCAAATGTAAAATACTACTGAGGATCATGACATGCAGCAGTGCCCAATGGCATATAGTAGTTTGGATTTAGAATAAGATGTACAATGTATGAAGGACTGAGAAACTGAGACCTAAATAGTGTTGTGGGGGTATGTCTGAGGAGTATATGAGTGGATTATTACGACAAACCAGACGAGTGTACTGCAGTTGGGTTAATAAAACACTGACACCCTCAAGTGGAGCTATTCAGTAATACATCCCGTATTTACCTTGCTCATTTGTACAAGAAATCGGTAGACCAACACCACCCATAACACCTCTGTTATCAAAACCAAGTATTCATTTTTAATGCCAATCCCCTCACAAATGTGCAGAGAAATTATGTGTCTATTGATTATTGCAGGGGACTGAGACAATTGCCCCAGATGGGTGCTGCCCTGTCTGTAAGTATGCCGAGTCTTTTAAAACTAAAAAAAAAGTATTTCTCTCTGGTGATACCACTACAGAAATAAAACATCACAGAAATGACAGTTTAGGGAAACAATTTGGTAGTTGTTTTGCCCGTGGACATTACAAGCTCTGATCCTGGTGAATGATAGCTTATATTACTGACTTAAATTAATCACCATCATTGTTGCACCTCTCGATGCCTCGCTGCTATGCGGCTGAATCTTAGGCTGCTCGGAGGAGAGGGGATATGGGCTTCCTGTAGACATCAGTTTGAGTGAGTGATTCAAAGCCATGCAGAAGGAACTATATGACTAGGAATCCTGTAGTATATGCTTGGTGTAAGTCAATCCTGGGCTGCCGGTGGATTTTAGACGCTTGTTCGTTGAGCTGTGTTCCAGGGACTGTCCAGCAGGACCTGCCCGTTGCCTGTGACAGGTCGAGTGATCTTTGTTGTGTTCTGTTCAGGTGTTGTGATACCAAAGAACTGCAGAATTAAGAGGAACATCACCCAGCTGGTGAGCAGCGGCTGCCACTCCAGCGTGCCAGTGGAGATCACGTCGTGCGGGGGCTCCTGTGGCACCTACTCCATGTGAGTCTGAGAAGCGCTGGCGCTGCATTGCTGTGCTTCTTCTGTGTCCTTTACTCAATTGAAAGGTCACAGGTGTTGCAGGTCCATATCTTTTTTAATGTTTGCCCCCCCCCCATCAACCTTAGTGAGCCTGTGCACTCAGACGCACAATAATGGCACACTGGTTATAAGAACATAAGAACATAAGAAAGTGTCCAAATGAGAGGAGACCATTCACCCCATCGTGCTCGTTTGGTGTCCATTAATAACTAAGTGATCCAAGGATCCTATCCAGTCTGTTTTTGAATGTTCCCAAATTGTCTCTTCAGCCACATCGCTGGGGAGTTTGTTCAGATTGTGAGGCCTCTCTGTGTGAAGAACTGTCTCCTGTTTTCTGTCTTGAATGCCTTGAAGCCCAATTTCCATTTGTGTCCCCGGGTGCGTGTGTCCCTGCTGATCTGGAAAAGCTCCTCTGGTTTGATGTAGTCGATGCCTTTCATGATTTTGAAGACTTGAATCAAGTTCCCACGTAGTATCCTCAGTTCCAAGGTGAAAAGGTTCAGGTCCCTCAGTCTCTCAGTTGGACATTCCCTTCAGACCTGGAATAAGTCTGATTGCTCTCCTCTGAACTGCCTCTAGAGCAGCGATATCTTTCTTGAAGTGTGGAGCCCAGAACTGTCCACAGTATCCAGATGAGCTCTAACTAGTGCATTGTACAGTCTGAACATCACTGCCCTTGTTCTCAATTCTACACTTTTGACAATATACCCTAACATCCTGTTTGCCTTTTTTATTGCTTCCCCACATTGTTTGGAAGGGGAAAGTGATGAATTATAGTGATGTAATTATAGTGGATATTTTTGTTACCTGCAAGTAATACCTTGCACTTGTCCACATTGAATTTCATCTGCCAGGTGTCGGCCCACAACTGAATATTATCTAAGTCCCTTTAAATAGCCTGTGCTGCCGAGATTGTATCTGCTGAACCACCTATTTTAGCATCATCTGCAAATTTGACTCTAATTTGGTTAGAGATATTCATTATTTTTTCTTCATTATTTATTTTTTAATGATGTTGTACTCCTCCTCACATCTGAGCACCAGAGGACTGGACTGCACTGGCCTTGCCCTCAGTGTACACTGGCACTGCTCCCTCCCCAGCACACTCACCCCTCTCTCTCCATCTCCCATGCACAGGTACTCTGCTGAAGCCAACACCGTGCAGCACTCCTGCTCCTGCTGTCAAGAGATGGCGACCAGCAAGAAGCAGGTGCAGATGATCTGCCCAGATAAAAGCACCTTCACCTACTCCTACGTCTACATTGAGCAGTGCGGCTGCCAGAAGACCAAATGTGTGGACAGCAGCACCAGCGCCCCATCCTCCAAGGAGCGTAGAAGGCGACGATGAATGAGAAACGAAAGGACGACCTCGCTACGCTGATTTAAAAACCTTGTATTAAGTTTTTGAGTTCAGTTGTTTTATTTCTATTTAACTTACATACATTAAGCTTTATCAGTCTGCTGGTTTTGTGGATTTATGATGGTTCTTTTATATAACAGCTGGGTACTGCTGCTGTATACTATATGTGTTGTTTCTGTTACTTTGTTCATTTACGTTTCCTAACTTATTTATTCTGTGGTGGAAAGATATTTCTGTTTTTTTTTTCTGGAAGATCTGTTTTTTATTAAAATTGCAAGGCTTTCAAATATACAACACCTCTGGAGAAACAGGCCATTTATATAGATTTGATTTGCATAGATGTTTAGAATATGTGCAATTACATCTTTCAATGTGAAAGACTTCCATTTTGTTTAAAATATGAATTCCATAATCTATGGAAATGACCATACTGACCGAAATGTACCTCTTCCATTATCCTGTAAAGCTCATGAATAAATCTAAGCATTTAGCATACCTATATTTACCCCTGTGTCACTGCAAAGAATTCACTGCAAATACACTTACAGACACATCAACACAAACTCCGAAACATGTCAATGGTCCATATTAAAACAACACGATTACCATTTTGAGATTCATTATGGTAGAAAAACTAAATCCCTGCATTGCTGTTTTTGTTTCTGATTGAGAAGAGTGAATCGGTGAAATGTATTTAAACAGTGGAGTCATGGTATATCTTCATTTTCACTGCAATATAGTGAGACGCACTAAAGACTATAAACGAAGATCCTGTTTTTAATCAAGATAGTCAATTCCACCTATTTAATATTGGAACTTCCGTCTTACTAGAAACAGTGCATTATGGGAGTCACAAAGAGTTCCGGTGGCACTTTTCTCCTTATCTATATAATAGAAAACCTGCCTCATTTCATATTCAGAGCTTTCTTTTTAAAACACGAAGCATATGAATTGTATTACAGACAGCCCTTCTTAACACATATGAGTTATTATTTCAACTAGGTTTGTGTGGAAGTTCGAATCCGCTTTCGCAGATGTCGCACATGTTTCGAAAATCCTAACTCCGTCGAATACTAATTTGTAGCAAAATATTTTTGTCTACCATTGCAACACGCAAATGCATGTAGTAATTCCGATTCGGATGCTGTTTCACAGACAGATGGGATGATGTGATTGTACAGATAGGGCTGTAATGCTGTCCCAGCGCACCAGACCAGAGCGATTCCCTGAGCAGCGCGGACCCGCCTATGGAGGCTGATCAGTGCCAAAATTATATATATGAAACTAATGAATGTATAAATAAATGTTGAAATAAATAAACAAATAAATAGATGAATAAATAAATAGATATATACCTAAAAAACATCATCCATACATCATAATTCGGACCCAAACAATCCCAGTGATGGTGATGAAGATGAAGATGCAGACTGTCCGCTTTTACAATGTTGCCATAGAAAGTGGTCGGAAGTCAGACGCAGAGCGATGGCGGACAGACGTGTTTCAATGGAAGTTAAAACTTAATAGTTTCCATAATGTATTTTGTTTTTATTCGGGAAAATATAGCGAAATCTGCAAGCTCACACAGAATCTATAGATAAAGGGAGGTGTTAAATTAAGTCCTTTATTTCACTCTATTGCATTAATGTTAGGCTTTATACAATGTATTGTGGAACACATACATATACAGATACAGATAGGAAGGCTATATTCATAGCGTAAGGATTCAGGGTTTAATGTTTATTTCAACATTTATTTTTACATTCATTAGTTTCAACATGTATATATGTATTTCCCGTTTGTCTCAATGCGCTTCTACATTTCGTAGCGTCTCTTGTATTTCTTTTTTTTTCGATGTGACAAAACATTGAACTCTGTCAATCAGAGCTGGTGGGCGGGACCAGTGCGCGTATTGTCCTATCCAGAGCTCATAATCATCTTCATAATCATCTTCATGTTCGTCTTTATAATCATGTTCATAATCATGTTCATCTTCATGTTAATAATCATCTTCATGTTCATAATCATGTTAATAATCATCTTCATGTTCATCTTCATGGTCATAATCATCTTCATAATCATCTTCATGTTC
Organism: Amia ocellicauda; assembly: GCF_036373705.1. Taxonomy (NCBI): domain Eukaryota; kingdom Metazoa; phylum Chordata; class Actinopteri; order Amiiformes; family Amiidae; genus Amia; species Amia ocellicauda. Next base: position 1,198,601 of record NC_089853.1, read on the forward strand.
ATAATGACGTTCATCTTAATTTTGGCACTGATCACCCTCCATAGAGAGGAGCAACTACATGGAATTTAATTATAAACAAAGCATGCTTTTAATAAAAGTTGTGGGAAATCGCTTTCTACATATTACATGTGTTTATTTTTAGTAATTTTAGTAATTTTGTAGGTGATTGTGCATATGTATATATAGTGTGTATGTGTGCATGTGTGTATGTATGTATGTATGTATGTGTGTGTGTGTGTGTGTGTGCGTTTCTTACCTAAACATAAACTGGGACATAACATGCTCTTACGGTGCCCCTCCATTTGCCTCTTGCTAAATTACGTGTTTTACATCAGTCTGGCACTGTGTTATCTGAGCAGCTGAATTAAAGTGCTCTGCAGGTTAAATTAATATGCACATTATATTAAACATGTTACTGTGCAGTAGCAGGTGAATCCTGTGTTGTGTTTCAGTGCTGTATGTTTGGGCTCAAATGGCGGTGGGATCCAGTGATTGTCCAGCTTTTGGCTGCAGGTCTCTGCACACACAGGGTGTTTAATGAAGTGCTGCTGTTGAAACCGAGACAGTCGATTCCCATCCCATCAGAGATCAAGGCTTCCAGCCGGAGAGTCTGTTCTTTCCCCTCAACGGCGGCTGGCCCCTGTGGCGCTGGTCAGGCTGCGAGCCACTGGGCTGTTGCGGTCTAGCTTGAGGCCTCCCCTGCCTCGGCCACGGTCTGTTAGGTTGCTGATGTTCCCACAGACGGTGTTGTGGCGGCCGTCTAGTTTGTTGGAGGTCAGGATATTTGGATGACGACTCTTTGGCCTTCACTGACTGCTCAATGGAGAGGTCCACCGACTCTCCAAACGTCTGGCCCGGGGTGACGGGAGAATTAAGGAGGACAGACTTCTCTTTGTCTTGGAGCTTTGCCTGCGTCAGCCACAGATGGCGTCTGGCTGCCACCATAGCTGCGAGAGATCTTGAGTTTCTAGCCCTCCTACGGCGCGTTGCCTCAGTAAATGCCGCACAATGCATACAGCTGCCTTCTCCCGTCAGTGCATTCCTGGTGTGCTCCTCTCCTAGGCAACGCACGCACAGATCGTGTCCATCGCCCGAGGGCAGCTTGCCCTGGCATCCGGAACAGCGATAGAAAGCCCCTTTCGGCTTCATGCCTGTGAGAAGGTCCGTCTCTAGATCGTCCACGTCCAGACCCTCCAAGTATATCGACCAAAACCAAACTCCTCCGCTCTGATACTGTCCCCCTCGATGATGAAGTCGAGGTTGTCAACATCGAGATCCAAGAGGTCGACACAGGTGTCCAGAGGTCGAGAGCGGGTCGACATGAGCTCGTCGAGAGGTCGATGGTTGAGGAATTGATGAGGTAGGTCAATGTCAACAGCAGGGTCGAGGGATCGACGAGGTTGATTGATGTCGACAGCAGGGTTGAGGGATCGACGAGGTTGATCGATGTCGAGCAGCAGGGGCGAGGGATCGGTGGGGTTGGTCGATGTCGACAAGGTCGAGGGATCGACAAGCTCGGTGTCGAGAGCTGTTTTCGGCATGTCAAGCGGGTTAAAATCTGCCAACAGAGGTCGAGATCCCAAGGATAGAGCGGGCGGTACAACCGCGGGGAGACTGCTCCGTGGAGTAGTCTCCTTCTCTACCCTCTCCTATCGCCACTCGAATCTGTAAAAAGAATAAAAATGGTACAGTAAAATCGTGCAGTAGATCTCAGAGGAGGGACCGAAGTGGGCTCCGAGCGACACTCCTACTGCACACTTACCTCCAAGAGAAGCTGAAACGCAAATAATACAAGAGAAAAGACCGTAGTCTGAGCTCCAAAGAGATAGAGAAAAGAATAATCAAACGATATAATCTGGTGAGGAAAACCTAACTCTGAAGAGTAGGGGAGTGCACTTCTCAAGCTTCAGGGTCGCAAGCGAAACCGTCAGCACATTCACTGGCAGGTGAAAGAAGAAATGGCAGGGAGTTGTGTCAGGAGAAGACTTTTCACAGACGCCGGGGGCGGGTCTCTCCTGACAGCAGGGCCCCTATTGGGCAGCTTTGGTACATGTTTTCAATGATTGGCAGGTCAGAAGGCTCTTCCCATTTGGTAATGGCTGTCTTTCGATTTGAAAGGGAATGCCCATCACTAACAGACATCACTGAGACCGGCGCACCCTGCTCACTGATTGGGTTAGGAAGAACCGTCACCTAGTGGACCAATGGAGAGCCATGATCCATGCCTCCCTGTAAAGCCCGCCCTCAAGGCAAATCTCGCAAAATGAAAACAAAACATGCATCCACAGAGCCTCAGTTCCAGTTTTGCTCTCGATTTAAAATCATTTGCTTTCAAGTTTTTTTTTTGCTTTTGATATCATTATTTTTGTTTACAATTCTATACATTTTGCTTTCAATTGTTTTATTTTTGCTTTATTTGTCTCGGTTACAATCTAGTTATTTGGAATTCGCTAATTTGAGCCATAGGGTCCCACCAGCCTGACGAATTCAAACCCAGTTCCTTCGCGGCGCAGGCGTAGTTCACACACCGGACCGGTCTCTCGTGGCACAGTCCTAATTAGCGTTTCGATTGTACTTTAAACTTAAAACTTGTATTCAATACATTGATAAAATAAAATAATTAATTAAATAAAATGCACTTTAACCTGAGGTAGACTATAAAAACACACACACCTGCAGTTTTCATTAGGCGAGACTGCTTAACTGTCTTTAATGGAGAATAAAACTGCATTCAACAGTTGAAACCAGAATGGGCCAAATTAGTATTACTTGTATGACAGTACGCAGGTAAACATCAGTTATAAGAGAGAATTGCATGCCTTTACAAATGTAGTATGAAAACATCCAGGCCTTAATTTATTTGAATGTGTCTTACTGGTCAAATATTAAAATGTAGCCTAGTTTTTATTATGTATTTATATATTTATATATATATATATATATATATATATATATATATATATATATATATATATATATATATATATATATTATGATTATATATCACAATTTGAAGTTAGAAAATACTAAATGATGCATTTCTGATTGAATTGGTTATAACATTATTATCATCTTAATTATATATGCATATGTCATACGGGGCACTAAATTATTATTAATTTACAGACTTCAATTTCTGAATATTTCCTGGTGTCTATCACATGGAATAACACTAAATGTATTAATATTTTAATTATATTTTATTGTTTTTCTTCTGAATAGCCCACAAAATAAAACAATGAATACTGCTGATATACAAAACAATATTGAAATTTAATGCATTCACCCCAAAACACGATGTTCCTCAGACTATGGCATGAAAGCCATTATGGATCCTATGTAGCCTAACTTGATTTCTTAAAGTACCAGAATAGTCCAAACCAATTAGCATTTTGTAATTTTAGACAGCTGTGCACATAAGGATTCCCATATGAAAAACTCATACATTTACTATATATAATATTTATATATTATCATGTTTTGTATTACAATACACACATATAAAGCATACATTATAGGTATGTCTATTTCACATTGGTGAGTGCTAATGCCAACGAGTCCTATTTAACAGCGCAACGGCCGGTGAACCGGATGTGCTCAGTTGGCGTCTTCCGGTGGAGAACGGAAGTAGCGGCGCGGTTTCCAGTGTGCTCCAGTGAAGTCAGAGGAGATCCCGGACAGGACTTGTCTGCGGGATAGGAGTTTGGACGGACAGACTTGTCGCCAAGATGTCTCGGGGTTCCATTGAAATCCCTCTTCGCGACACCGACGAGGTATAAATTCATCCGCGACACTTTTCGTGCAGGTTACGGTGCCTTTGTTGACAGTAGCGCGGCTTGGCGACTCTTCAGCGTCGTCTCTCCTCCGCGCTGGCCTGCTCGCTCCAGCAGATATCTAACCTTTAACTTCACTTCACTCTCGGGTTCACAAGTTGGGGATCAGAAGTGTAATGACCCAGGAGAGTCAGAGTAACTACTAACAATGGATTTGTATTGCACGATCATTTTTGTAGATCCCGTTTGCTTCGTAATGGATTTAGTTAGCTGTGCATCATCTGTCTGGAAGTTACGCAGACGCCAAGGCAATCAGTTATGATGTAGATATTTCAATGTGTGATAACGATTGAACTTAGATGTGATGTATGTTTTTAATAAAAGTATGATTTAATTATCAAACAGTTTTTTAAATAAACCTTATTTTTCATGTTATTAAATGGAAAATGTATTATAATCTCAGATTGTTACTGTCATTTGCCTGTAGATCTTACGTGCACATTTTAATGAAATCTACTTCGTGATGTAAGCTATGCACCCAAGCAATAGTCTTATTTACTCTTTTTCTTTTGCAGGTCATTGAGCTTGACTTTGATCAGCTGCCAGAAGGAGATGAAGTTATTAGTATCCTCAAGCAAGAGCACACTCAGCTGCACATATGGATTGCGCTGGCTGTGAGTATTTTGTTTTACTTAAATGGGACTAACTTGGGAGAAGGGAAATAAAAGGTATTAACATCAGTGTGATTGAACAGAAAGGCTGTATGAAGGACACTCATTCTTTTGCATTATCTTATAAGTCTCATATTTTACCCTTTTTAATTGTTTTTGATTTACTGAATGAATAAACCAGAAAATCTCATTACTATTGAATATTAAAGCTTCAATCTCTGTCCAGTTTGTTTTAGAGGAAACAATATAATCTTGTCCCAGGTGTCCTTGTCAGACTTGTTTTTTGGTGCTTTACATCCGTTGGTAGTGGATGTTTGCAGAATACTTGTAGTACCTCAGATTAACAATACATATGAAGACATTCATAGTTTGTGCTTCAGTGATTCCCATTTTGACCTGTGTACTGGATCTCGATGTACACTTATAATGCCTTTTAGCTGGAATATTACAAGCAAGGGAAGACCGAGGACTTTGTCAAGCTACTGGAAGCTGCTCGTATAGATGGCAACTTGGACTACAGAGACCATGAGAAAGACCAGATGACCTGCCTAGACACACTGGCAGCTTACTATGTGCAGCAGGCCAGGAAAGAGAAGAACAAAGATGCCAAGAAGGAACTCATCACCCAGGCCACCTTACTGTACACCATGGCAGACAAAATCATCATGTATGACCAGGTGAGACGTCAGATTTGTTTTCTGTGTTTCCGGGATTAAAATCTCCTTGATGGAATTTAATGATCTATGAACAGAATCATCAGTGATATTTGAAAAGTACTATTGCATCAATAAACCTGTGTGTGAAAGCCTTTCTACACTAGGGGATGTTGACATGTGCATACATTATTCTGGAGGGGTGGTTGGTCTCTGTTTAGCAGTACATGGACTTCTCATACAGTGTGATTTAATCAGTTATCAACAAAATACATTTCCATTAATTCCCTGTGTGTTTGATTCCTCCAGAACCACTTGTTGGGGAGAGCCTGTTTCTGTCTTCTGGAAGGAGATAAAATGGATCAGGCTGATGCCCAGTTCCACTTTGTCCTGAACCAGTCAACAAACAATATCCCTGCTCTTCTGGGTTAGCATTTTGTGTTGCAAGATACATGTTATAATTTTTATTTTACACCCTTCTAGAACTCTAAATTGTTTTTTTGCAGACTTGTTATAAATGTTATAAGAACCAGTGCTACTTCAGGTGGGAGACCTGAATCCTTACGCGAGTGACTCCTGGACTGTTGTCTAATTGATATTGAGAGGGGCAGTTCTGCGTGCAGTGTTATAGGTTAGATGCATTTAGGACTATCCACACTGACCTTCTCTTCCAACTGTTTTTTATTATTTTTTCATAGGTAAGGCCTGCATCTCCTTCAACAAGAAAGATTATAGAGGAGCCTTGGCATACTATAAGAAGGCACTGCGCACCAACCCTGGTTGTCCAGGTAAGGGGCTATGTAGTTTCTCATTAGCCCAAATAATAAAGCTTAGTATCTTATAGACTATATAGGTTTCAAACACTTCTCAGCAGTAATAAGGAAATTGGAACCTAGTGTGCAGTCCAAGTAAGGGTAATTACTTTTTTTATGTGGAATTGTTTCCAAACCTGTGAGCTATACATCCGTACGATTTTGAATGCCAGACCAGAATGCCATCTGCTCAGACACAGTGTGTCTCGTTCCCAGCTGAAGTGCGACTGGGCATGGGCCACTGCTTTGTGAAACTCAGCAAGCTGGAGAAAGCACGCCTGGCTTTCAGCCGGGCTCTGGAGCTCAACTCCAAGTGTGTGGGCGCCTTGGTCGGCCTAGCTGTGCTGGAACTCAACAACAAGGAGGCAGATTCCATCAAGAACGGAGTGCAGCTCCTCTCCCGAGCGTACACCATCGACCCCAGCAACCCTATGGTTTTGAATCACTTAGCCAATCACTTCTTCTTCAAAAAGGTAGGGAGAGAAACCCTGGATATGAGTATCTTCTCCCATTGTAGATTTACAGTTTTTACTGGTTAGCACAGAACCAAGAATGTAACTTATTATTCCATTGCTTACCATGTTTAGAGGTAACTTTGACCTGATGGATGAGTGGAGGGCACAGTCTGGGAGTGTTTGTAGAATTCTACTTGTTAAGCACTATAAACAGTTCAGTTGTTTTTATTATTATTATTTTCTTCTCTCCTCTTTTCCTCTTTTAGGACTACAGTAAAGTGCAGCACTTGGCTCTTCATGCATTTCACAACACTGAAGTGGAGGCCATGCAGGCTGAGAGCTGCTACCAGTTGGCACGATCTTTCCATGTGCAGGTAAGAAGTGGAACCTCATTACTGTAACGCACACTTGAGCAGGAGAACTAGGAGAGAACTGTGCACCACAGAGGAGGTTTGGAAAAAGTGGAGTGAAAGCATCCCAAACGTTGATTTCTGGGGCTCTTTATTACATCAATCAAAACGGCACAGATATTACCTAATAGCACAGCCAAGGTGTGTGTGAAAACTGTATCGTCAGCAGGATCACATCTGGGCAATCAGTTTGAACATTGGGACTGGGGTTACTCCTAAACAATTTAGATAGCACACCTCACCTAATAGTTACTATTTTAAGAGACAATATTAAGACTCTTCTTGTCTTCTGGGCAAGAGCTGCTGGGAAGACATTGAATGCAATTGAATGGTGGCATTTTCTCTTACTGGTCTGTTTTAGGAAGACTACGACCAAGCTTTCCAGTACTACTACCAGGCTACTCAGTTTGCCTCATCCACCTTCGTGCTACCCTTCTTTGGCTTGGGGCAGATGTATGTGTACCGGAGGGATAAGGAGAATGCAGCCCAGTGCTTTGAAAAGGTTTTGAAGGCGTATCCCAACAACTACGAGACCATGAAGATCCTCGGGTCTCTCTATGCTGCTTCGGACGATCAGGAGAAGAGAGATATTGCGAAAGTAAGTAATATTTTCCTGTGATAAGTTGCATTTAAGCAGCTGAATGCTGGGAAATAAAAAAAAAACGCACACCTAAAAACTAGGGTTGTCAAGATACTATAATTTGGAACTTCGATATGATACCAGTTCAATTTCACAATACTCAGTACCACGCAAAAAAAAAAAAAAAAAAAAATCTGCACACACAATATACATTAGCATTCCTTTCATAAAGATGCACAGTCTTCACTCCAGATCAAATGGGCCGGAGCAGTAAACACAAGTATCATAGTATTAAATAACTTTTTACAGAATTCAGTAACCATTCAAACATTCTCTTCAGAACAATAGAGTGCAGGTAGCTAATAACACAATATATTTTGGTAATTTCTTTGGCCAACATAACACAGAGCATTCCCTGACTGGTTTAATCTGGCTTGTTGTAGTAACAGTCAATAGGCACATTGTTTTATGTTTTACTGCATTATTATTGCTTAGATTTATAATGTATTGAAAATGTGTTCCATATGGGAATTTAATGTCCTTTTATTTGATTTGCAGAACATGCAAGTAACACAGACCAGTCATTATACAGACCAGAAAATAATACAGTAAATAACAGGCAAATATATCGTGCTTGCTACACAGTCTTGAGCCATAGTTGATCCGCTACACTGGACAAAGGCGTCTGCTAAGAAATAAATAATAAAATAATAATTAACAATATTAATACTGGGTATAGTAAAGATAACTTACTTATACTGTGTAACTTATGTTTTAATAGATAAAGCCGTGTCAGATAGCCAGAAAAAAAAAAAAAAAAACTAAATCGACCAGCATTACCCAGGCCTATATTATGAATGTGCCTTTAGATACAGCTGAATCAATAATATTTGTTTTGTAAATACACTTGTTATTTTTAAATTGTTATGAATCGGTGAACGCTAGAACCACACAGCCTCATATTTTGGGTGGCTTTTTCAATACAAAAGTAAATATCTCTGCTTATGTGAATTTCTTCCGCTTCTCTGTTCTTTCACAGTGCCTGAGGTATATTTGCCTGCGCACACAAAAAGCCTTCACACAATCACACAATTTTCGATATACATGTACTCTGATATTGCTCCGATACTTTGATATTATTGAATGTGTAGCTCAGAACCATTTCTGAAATTTGGTATTGCGGTAGTATCAAAGTATCTGTATTTTTGACAAACCCTACCTAAAACTTGATTGTGACCAATATGTGGATTTCTTCATTGGTGTGCTCTATGAAATGCAAAGGTGTATTTAACTGAGAGGGTATTATCATTTTTAACTTTTAAAATACACACGTGCATATATAAATTGTGATGACAACTGAAGATGTAATGTTTCTGCACGCGTTCCTGTTCCAGGGACATCTGAAGAAAGTCACAGAGCAGTACCCTGATGACGTGGAAGCCTGGATTGAGTTGGCACAAATTCTCGAACAGACAGATATACAGGTATGCCTCCTCACTTTTTATATAGGAAGAGATGTTATCATCCCTTAGTCCACAAATAGGCTCAGTTCCAGTGACGGTGACTGTGCTGATTGCTGCTCTTGTGTTGTGTTTCTGGGGCAGGGGGCTCTGTCAGCGTATGGAACAGCCACACGGATCTTGCAGGAGAAGGTGCAGGCCGACGTGCCTCCGGAGATCCTCAACAACCTGGGTGCTCTGCACTTCAGACTGGGGAACCTGGGAGAGGCCAAGGTAGGGCTGAACTAGGCTTCAGCACAAGATGGCGCTGTTGTATCGTAATGCTTCTGTAAAGTGCATTCTGCCTTTTGGGCTGCTGCCTTATTTTCTTGTCTGTTTTGGCAAATCTGAAGGGAGATGGTCTGGGATTTTTCAGTTTCCCAGTGCCACATTAGAAAAACAAAATACTTCACATGATCTAGGCTTTTGCTTACTGTCTAATGTATGTAATAAGTAAGTTTTTGTTTTAAACTAGTAATTTTGATATGTTGATAAATATCATACATGGCTCTGTATGTGATCGTGTTTAGGGTCAGGCTACATTCAATAGTCTTTTCTCCCCATCCTCTGTAGAAATACTTCTTGGCTTCTCTGGAGCGGGCCAAAGCTGAAGGGGAGCACGATGAGCATTACTACAATGCCATCTCTGTCACTACCTCCTATAACCTGGCCAGGCTGTACGAGGCCATGTGCGAGTTCCACGAAGCCGAGAAGCTCTACAAGAACATCTTGAGGGAACATCCCAACTATGTGGACTGTGAGGACCTTTCTGTGAAATGGCTGAGCCTTGATTTTGTAGACCATTTTGAATTTTATTCTGAATTGAAGTGACTTAAGAGCACAAGACGTTCACTAGTGAGAGAACCTAAATGGCTGTAGTCACATGAATAGAGATCTGTTGGTTTTTTTAAATCTTTTAAATGAAGTGGAATTTCCGTGTTTTATTTCTTGTTTCTCCATACAGGTTACTTGCGTCTGGGAGCCATGGCGAGGGACAAAGGAAACTTCTATGAAGCTTCTGATTGGTTCAAAGAAGCCCTGCAGATTAACCAGGTATCCTGCACAGTTTAAACAGCACTGAAATGACAGTGAGGGAGATTACAACCTGAGATGAACACAAAATAATAATTATTTTAACGGGGTTCTCGGGGTTAAGAATATGAGTTACTGCTACATACTGTTCACGTCGAATTGAATCATTTATCTGGTAGATCTGCAACAAAAGGCTGAATTGTGATGTTATTATAAATGCTTGGAATACATTGCCAAAGAAGGATTGATAGTGTAATATGTATCCGCTTCCATTTACGGACAATGCCCTAATGTTTGGTCTGGCTAGTAGGAAGTGCACAGTAATTTACCCAATAATGCATACTTATACCCTGGCTATACTTGCTATGTTTTGGTTGTGCTGTTAGATTTTTGAAAATGCAAAGTTATTTATTTCCCCCCCCCCCCCCAGGATCATCCAGATGCATGGTCCCTCATTGGAAACCTTCACTTGGCCAAGCAGGAGTGGGGGCCTGGTCAGAAGAAGTTTGAGAGGATCCTGAAACAGCCGTCCACCCAGAACGACACCTACTCCATGCTGGCTCTGGGTAACGTGTGGTTGCAGACTCTTCACCAGCCAACCAGAGACCGGGAGAAGGTGCAGAAATGTTTGGCACTTGAATATGCTAGACTTGATGGCCTGTAGGCTGATTTAAGCCTTTATTTCATTGTGACCACCAATGGGAATTTGTTAGATTTTAGTTTTTGTTTACAGGGCCTTGTTTTTATGCCAGTTTGGTTGAAACTGTGTTTTTATTTTGTTTTAAATCTTTCATCCATTAAATATTTAAGTTGTTTTAAACAATTTTTTTAAACAATTGCTGGATGATATCAAGCAAATGTAATTTATCATTTCAATCTTGCGTAATGTAACTGCAAGTTATATTTAATTTATTTATTCTTATTGTACAGCAGTAGGAACATGTTTACAGGCTGGAATGAAAACCCTAGCTTCACGAATTTGTCTTCTGTGCATGGAAAAAGGCTAAATATATAACCGAGGGCCAGTCATTGAGTGTTTCCTTCTGTTTCCTCTTCAATCAGGAAAAGCGTCATCAGGACCGGGCCTTGGCCATTTATAAGCAGGTGCTGCGAAATGATTCCAAGAATCTTTATGCTGCTAATGGAATAGGTTTGTCAGCCTTTTTACTTGATCTTTCCCAAATCACATGTGGTGTATATTCTTCCTGTCGAAGTAGACCTGTATGCAGTTACAAAAAATTAAATGTTTTACCTGTGTAACTGGCACATATAATTTCAAACACTGCTGTACCTTTGAAAGGTAAACATTGATCTGAACTTTCGGCTGCTGATTTAGTGGGTAAAAATGTAAACAATTCTTGTTTTGTAACATAAAAACTTGCACTTTTTTCAGTAATTAATAAAAGCTGATTTGAACCATGGCTGTTTTTGTTTTTCTTCCTGATGTAGGAGCTGTTCTGGCACACAAGGGGTATTTCCGAGAGGCCCGGGATGTGTTCGCCCAGGTGAGAGAGGCCACTGCGGAGATCAGCGATGTCTGGTTAAACCTGGCCCACATCTACGTGGAACAAAAGCAGTACATCAGCGCTGTGCAGATGGTGAGCGTCTCAATAGCTGCCCAATTAACTGGTATTGACTGACATGACAAGGTTTTAATGCCGTTGGGTTGAGCACTTTGTCGACAGGAGGAGGGTCAGAACTGCAGAAGTGTCGTATAACCAGGTCGTGGATTTGAATAATATGTTGGACATGTACTGTATGTTGTTGGATAAACCACATTAGTAGCCATAAAGGGTCGTCCTGAGTCTGTTCTTTGTTAATTGTTGTTTCTCTGTCTAGTATGAAAACTGCCTGAAGAAGTTCTACAAACACCAGAACACTGAGGTTCTGCTGTACTTGGCTCGAGCCCTGTTTAAATGTGGGAAGCTGCAAGAATGCAAACAGACTTTACTGAAGGTAAAGCAAAGGAGGAAATAATGAAAAATCCTTGCATGTAATATTGCTTCATACTGTTCTAGTGAGTATATGTAGTGTGCCTAATATGGTCACTGCTGTGAATTGTGGAGGACCAGAGATGCTTGAACGCTGAGGTTTCAAGCAGCTGTGACCCGTTCCATCAGCGTGTCTCCTCTCGCACCGCTCTTCTCGCAGGCGCGCCATGTGGCTCCCAACGACACCGTCCTGATGTTTAACGTGGCGCTGGTGCTGCAGAGACTGGCCACGCTGGTGCTGAAGGACGAGAAGAGCAACCTGAAGGCTGTGCTCAGTGCAGTGAAAGAGCTGGAGCTCGCCCACCGGTGAGCCCTCGCACCGCCACCCGCTGCTGCTGAGGGGACATGGAGCTATCAATACAGTCTTCTGAACCTTTCTGAAAACCAAATGTATTTATTTTATAAACAGGATTTAAATGTCCATACTTACCCTGATGAAACTATCCCTATATTGATCTTATGTAAAAAAAAAAAAATATCTAGCCATTCTTGCAGTCGTCGCTTCCCTCTGGGGCGATGGGATTGTGCCATGTGTAATCTATTGCAGTTATTGAAAGTATTTGCTATAACATTTGAATGAGATTATATTCCTAACAATAAAATTAATTAACTAGAACTTTTGTTATATTTACTATAGACCTATTTATACTGCTTATTTGATGTAAGTTTGATGCTGACCATGTTGTTTGTTTAATAAAATACAGATACTTTAGTTACCTCAGCAAAGCTGGAGACAAGATGCGGTTTGACCTGGCGCTGGCATCCACTGAAGCTAGGTGAGTGTCTGGAATATCCTTTTCTTCAGGTTTAAAACTGTAGAAAGTGAATAATTTAACAAGACTGCTTTCTAAGATTGAGTTTCGGACTGGTTGTTGGTTGTTGATTGGTAAGTGTACACCTGTCTTGTGTGTCGTAAAGAAAGGTCAAAATGAGTCTTTTTAAGTTTAATTGTTTACCATCCTCTGTGCAGACCTTTGGCCTCATGGATGCTAAAAGATACAAAGAAATACAGTTTCAAGTCATCACCGTTGACTTTGACCTACTTTGCCAGTAAGCTCTTGGAAGTAGGTTTCAATATTCAATTTGTTCTTAAATTCAGAAAATGCAGGTGATTTGGTTTTGAAGTAAAATAGTATTCATTAGTGTTTAAAAAAATAACATAAAACCTGCATGTTAAATAATGGGGAAAACAAAACCTGGTATGTATCAATGGACACCTAGTTTAGACTTATAGAATGAGTCGGGTGGGGTTCCTGGAATCCCAGGGCACCGGTCCGGCTGCAGTGGAGGTGACTCTGGCGGGTGCTGTGTCCTCAGGCAATGCTCAGACTTGCTCAGCCAGGCGCAGTACCATGTGGCCCGTGCCCGAAAGCAGGACGAAGAGGAGAAGGAGCTGCGAGCCAAACAGGAGATGGAGAGGGAGACGCTCAAACAGCAACTCCTCAAGGAGCAGGTCAGTAGGGCCTCAATAATTCTCTTCAGCTTTTGATGGTCGAGAGAATTTATTTTCATCCCAAACATCAGATCCTCATGTCTTTACAATACTTAAGATCTGATTCAGCAAAGTGTTAATGGCCTTTGGTCAAGATAATTGTTGCTATTTGAAGGACGTTGAACACTGGCTCATTTAAATACGTGTACTTGAAATGGTTTTCCTTGCGAGTTATTTTCCTGTTTCTTTTTAATTTAACTCGCCAAATTGACTTTTAGATCGTTAACCTGAAGTACCAGTCTGAAAATAATGGCATGTATTGTCAAGTAATCACACTTGTCGTTGCAACCAAAAGGAAAGTAATTAGTTTGGTCACCCCTTATTTTCAGGGTCATGTTTTTATTTGAGCTCCAGCAGGCCAGCTATTGTTACATTTCCTCAGATTCAATAACACTACTGAGTTACAATAAATGGTGGTTGTGGTGGTGGATGACCTAACAGTCACTTATAAAGTTGAAATAATGCAGAGTTGTGGGGTTGGCTTAGGTAATCATATTTCCTACAATTAAAACTGTTAAACTCTGTCCTGTTAGGAATTAAAATACAATTAAAAAAGGAGAATCATTATTTTGTAGAGCTGGCCAGAATCTGCCTGTGAAAATTACGTCTCTTTGTTGAGACTGCGCTCAAGTGGAGCTTTGACCCATGTTTGTCCTCCCAAATCCAGGAAGAGAAGAGAAACAAAGAGGTGGAGGAGCAGAAGAAACTGCTCGAGCAGAGAGCTCAGTATGTGGAGAAGACCAAGAACCTGCTGACGTTTGCCGAGGGAGGGAAGGAGGCTGCAAAGGAGAAGAAGAAGAGTGGAGGTGGCAGGGTGAGTGTTAATATCACTTCACACTGGTCATGTTTAATTTTGTTGTAAAAACAAATGCATTGTCCTCAAATACTTAGTGAATATTATTATTAAGGGATCGCAACTAAAAGCATCTCCTTTGCCTGGATTATTACTTCTAGGAGGTGTGGCTCTGGATCGGCACACTTGAAGAGTTTTAACCGTGAAAGGTTCTGTGTTCCCTGTAGCGCAAGAAAGGAGCAGACTTTGACGAGTTTGTTAATGACGACTCGGACGAGGACCTGCCTGTGCCCAGGAAGAAGAAGAGAAGGAAGGGAGGCAGTGGGAGCGAACAGGAAGAGGAGGGCGAAGATGACGAGAGGAAACCCAAGAAAAAGAGGAGGAGGTAAGTGTTCATTGAACTGGAAAGGTGACTTAAAGTTACATGAACAATCCTCCACAAGACACGCTCTCTGCATACATCGTTTTTCTGTGTTTAGCCCCAGTCTGTGTAATTAGTTGTTTTACACTCCTTTTTTGTTTTAAATGTGGTCCTTTGATTATCTAATTATTTAACCCGTCCCTGTTCTGTTTTAAAGACCCCAGAAAGGAGGTGATGACGGCAGTGACGATGATGAAGGCGCTTCACGGCCTAAGAAACAGCGCAAACCCCGAGAACGCAAGAGGATTGAGAAGGTTCAGCTTCTAATTTCAATACATTTGTCATTGATGCAGCTTTACTGGTTTCACTGTGTTGATGAGAATATATGATGAGGTCTAGTAGCTGGAGAGAGAACGATGGCCACTATATTATGATTTATTTGGATTTATGATGCATTTTTTAGCTAGGTCTTCTGCCTGGTCTTACTCATCCTGACGTTTCTCCTCAGTCCAAGCCGGAACGGATGCCGCCATCTCTGAAAGGGAAGATCAAGTCAAAGGCCATCATCTCGTCCTCTGATTCTTCAGATGAGGATGGACTTAAAATTGCTGAAGACCGGTAAGGCTCATGTTTGTTGGTTTAATAATATTATTATTATTATTATTATTGTTTTTTAGCACATGCCCTTATTCAGGGAGACTTAATTTACTCAAACGTTTTGAAGCATTACAACAGTGCAGTAATTCAATGTAATGTTTATATATAGAACTTATTTTTATTTTTGTTATCGATAACAAAGGCTGTTCCTTTGGTTTGATTATAATAGTTGTAGTTGAATAACAAAATTATTACTAGATACTTATTAGATTTAAGTGAATAGGTCGCGTGAATTGACACAATTCATCACCTGCAAGCCTGCTGCTGTATTTCTGGTGACCGACGTGCTCTTGTGTGCAGAAACCCGAGGGACAGCGGCTCCGACGACGACGACGGTGATCAAAGCCACAGAAAACGCATCGCGTCCGAGAGCGAGTCCGGCGAAGACCGGAACAAGTCCGGCAGCGAGGCTGGGAGCCCCCGCCGCTCCGCCATCTCTGGCAGCGACGACTCCGGCAGCGACCGTCCAGTGAGGAAGAGGAGGCCGCAGCCGCAGTCCGACTCCGATCAGTCCGACAATGAGTCGCAGCGCTCCAGGAAGAGCCGCTCGGGGGAATCGGAGGACGAGTCCCGGCAGGCCTCTCCCGTCGCCGACTCGGACCGGGACTCGGATAGAGGCTCTGAGAATGAGGGCTCTGCCCGGGCGTCAGGGAATGAATCCCCTCCCCGATCCCGCAACCAGGTGTCCGACCACAGCTCCGAGGACAGCGACTAGCCATGACAGTGCCAGGAGAAAGCTGACATTTTGTATTTTTACCAAAACAAAACAAAAAACATTTGTTAGAGACTTGACTACTCCCCTTTTATATTTTCCTGCAATATTATAAACTTTAGGCAGCCTATGAATTTGGCAGCATTTTCTTTTTAAAAAAAAAAGTTTTTTTTTTAATTGTAGGGGGAGAAAATGAAAAATTATGTATATAAGAATTATTGTTTTACAACTCCATCAGTATGCTTTTCTTTTCCTTTAAAGTGCAGGTTTAGGATTATTTGGAAGGATTATAAACGTCTTTTGACTGCAGAACAAAAGGTGAATGTTGCTCGTCTAAAAGAAAAATAATGTGTACATAATAAAATGTCATAAAGTAACTGTGTTAAGAGCTTCGTTATGCATGTAAATAAGTGGTAGGTATTTAGTGTTCAGTATTACTTCTAAATTATTTCTTCACCTAACATATGTGTGGCATCTAAGAATATCAGGCTGGAATGGATTCAGTGTGATCTACAATTCTCAGAAAACTACCCTTCAAAGAAAAGACCCTCTTGTTTGACTGCTGCAGCTACTTTTATAACTAAAGGGAGACTGTTAAGGATCTTTATAACGGAGAATATAATTACAAGTATTTGATTGATACATGCTTTATGTGATAGAAGAACGACTCTATTATATTCTAATTACCAAGAAATTTGAGACATTTTATGAGGCATATATTCAGACTATTCAGGTGTGTAGGAAAACCAAAATGGTCCGCTGTCTCTACGAGTGGTCATTGTTTAAATTAATGTCTACGTTAAGTTAAATTAACTTAACTTATCTGATCAAGCGCAAAACACATTACAAATTAACACAAGTCTGAACTACACAAACGCAACTAAAATGCTGACGGGAATGCACCCTATCCTAATGATGACCCTATCCATGTGGAATATTTTTTACATTTCATTTTGTCAAGTCCTGTGCGAAGGGGCAGTTTGTTTGTTAAAGCTGAACACTGCAGTATATAATTAGACTGAGGCAGTTGGAAATGGCATGATCCCTGGTCAGGTTTCTCAGTGCGTCCAAGGGCTAGGGTTTCTTCTTTTTTCCTCCTTTGATGAAGTGTCGCGTAACCCATTAATGATTCAGTTGTACTGCCCAGAGCCTCATCCCACTGTGCAGGAGACAGTGGCTCCATAGGGATTCAACTCCCCCGGCCTCTGAGCTGAGCATTAAAGGAAGCAACTGGCAAAAGTAAGAACACGCAGATCATCTGATCTTGAAAGCATGTCTCTGAAGACCCCTTCACACGGGGACCTGCAGATTGTCTGTTCTTCTGTGAAATCCCCTGCACAGGAAAGCGGTACATTATACAAGTCCTTTACACTGAGCAGCAGTAACATCAACGGCAAGTTCTGGACCGGCAAAGAAGGGCTGGAGGAGAGGGCCAAGGAGCAGGCCGTGGTCTTGGAGGGCGGCAGGGTGTCTCGACTGTGTCGCAAGCCGGTGCGTATGGTGAGGCCTGTGAGCGCCGTCAGCTCAGCGGGATCCTTCCTCCAGATCAGCCGCTTACAGGGAGAGCTGGTGAGGAAGAGGAAGGTAGGCCAACAAGTACAGCTCTAGAGATGCGTCGTTTTCATAGTAATCTTCGGTGATCGTTTCTTCTTGTGATTGTTAGTAGATTGGGTGATTGGCTCCACAGGTGAGCAGACAGGTCAATAAACTGTTTTGGTCTATCACTACCATCCTGAAATTGCATTTGATGACCTTGCGGACCGATCTGAAGATGGGGTGTTCCCATGATTGAAGTGTAAGTGTCATGTGCTGTGACATTTTTCTTTGCACAGGAGTGTGAGGATTTGAAACAGCAGAACAGCTACCTGTCCAATGAGATTTACATGGAACGGATAATGATGAGGACAGAGAGCGAGCTGACGATGAGAAACCTGAGGAATCTCAATCAGGAGCTCCAGGCGCAGGTTAAAGAGGTAATCAGAGGCCCGCACTGGACTGTCTTGATTCCTGAACAAGCCATAATTTTAAACATTGAACGTTTCTATTTCTGACTGGCAAACGTTATGTTATGCAATTGATGTGTAAAGGGAGAAGCAATGGGTGAACAACTGGTTTTATTAGAATAAATATAAGGAACACAAAGGAACATATTTCCAGGTCTCTGCACTAAATTAGTTTGGTGAGGAAGTAAAAAGTTCGGCCTGGACAAGTTTTTATGTCAATCTTTTGAATTCCCAGTTACATTATTGCAGACATACCTATTTGTGTTGATCTCGCTTTTCCTTTGTGAAACCTGATAGTTGGTTCATGTGAAAACAACCCTAATGCATGCAAACATTTAATTTGTGGTAGGCGTTAAGACCAAAGGAAGCCTTTATTGCTGCTTCTTTACTACACAGTAGGGGGCAGCTTGGCCTGCGAAATAATTTGCAATGGCAGTGTATTGTTTTCTCATGTTAAACCTGGTGAATTCTGTCACCAGAAAATACCAATACGAAGTGACATCAGATTGCACCAAAGTATTATTTATATAACTGCATGATTTATGCAAGACAACCTGCAAATCCATGGCAAACATCTACTTCATATTTTAGATTTATATTTGAAGTTTATAGGAACACCTGAACAAATAATTTCATGCACAAGGATACACCGCAATAAAAGCTGAGGAGGTTACTGGTACTTTTTTGGCAGTTATTTATAGGGCTGTGATGCGTCCGGGAGCTTTAGCCTAGAATAAACGCCCTCATTACATCAGTGAAGTTCAGTGCCGTGCCAGAGCAGGGAGCACCTGTTTGTATGCACTGCGCTGTGTGTAATGCCAGGGAGTCATGTGGGTGCTATGCCATGCTCACTGGAGGCCTTCACACACTGAAGGTTTGCTGGGGCGTACAGCACTCAAAGAGAGTTACTCTACCTGATTTACTGATTTAAAATTTATACAAACACACACACTCACCACCCCCACAGCATGTACCAATCTGTGCCGTGCGCAAATGTCATGCAATACCCAGAGGAAGAGTGTGGGGTTAAAAATGGTCTGTGGGAGCCTTTGAATCTGTAGTAGGTTTTCATTTAATTCAGAAGAGCTTTGTTTTTAAATACTTTTCTTATTTACTATTCTTTAAATCGCTAACCTTCTCGTATCAGCTTGCTAGAGTGAGTAACAATGTAGTAGCACAGTTGGTTCTCCTGAGTGTAAAAATCCCACCCACTCCAGGACACACTTTTCCCTGCGCTGGCGTTCTGAATCTGAGGCCTGACTTAATGTTGCACAACAATTAAAGTTTTAACCTCCATAGTAAATATTTCCACTGCTTTACTTGATTTTCATTGTTCAGAATCTGTCTGCCATAAAAAGACCTTCTGAGAGCAGTAAGGAGACACAGTAGAAATGACTATATGATCTCCAGTGTTCAGGGTCCCGTCTACATGCCCCTTTCACCTCCTCCAGCTGAAGCAGAAGCTTCACGGTTGCCAGCAGAGGGCCAGTCTGTCTTCCCGTGCTGTGGAGGATGCCGACATGGCTAGAGCCGAGGCGGAGAAGGCCCGCGTGCAGGCCGAAGCCCGAGCCAGGGACTCGCAGGAGGAGCTGGAGCAGGCACGGGCAGAGCAGGGCAGGCTAGCTGAGGAGCTGCAGCAACTGAAGAGACGGGTACACTGAGCACCTACTCCTCTCTCACACACACTCTCTTGCTGCCGTTTAAGTCGCCTCTCCTCTCTCTCTCTCTCTCTCATGTGTTTCAGTGCTGTCTGTTGCCTAAACACTTTTGACCATAAAATGTATGAACACAATTAAGATGTGGTGATAAAAATCTAAACCCAAATGCTTTATATGGTTAAGCTGAAAACCACAATCAACATGAAAACATTCTAGGTTTCTCATAGGAAATGGAAACCATCTTCTCAGCTACCTTGCAGCACCAGGTTTTCAAACCACAAGCAACATGAATACATTTTCCACACATAATTCTTATTTAAAGGCAAAATGCATAGTCATCATAATGTATATAACTTTGCATGTGATGTATGGATAACCTTTTAAAATGCTTTTCCTAGTAACTCTGCCTAGAATGTTTGGCTTCACTAATATATATTTACATTTTATTTTATTGTATTTGTAGTTCACTGATACTCAGCTTTTGTTAGCTCAAGCAGAGAAGAATTACTTTGAAAGCAAACTGAAATTAGACCGGATTACTGTGGAAAGGCAAGTTCTTCTTGAAGAAAACCGAGACTTGGAACATGAGAGGAATGAATTGCGCCACAGATTGAAAGAACTCACTGAGGAGAATCTGAAACTCCGAGAGAAGTGAGTCAAGATTTTTGGTGGAACAGAAGAGCAATTAAATAATTGGGTTTACTCAAGTATCTAAACAGTATCTATTTCATTCACCCTGCATTTATATCATCTCAGATACACTATTGTTGCCTATGAAATATGTTGTGTCCTTGAAAGCAAATTTGTACTTTATCGAGTTATTAGGCTACTCAAAATTACTGAGAGTTGGGGGTGTTAAAACAAGGCAGAAAACACTGGCCTGCAACCGTGAAATTAAACTGTCCACTTTGATTCTGAGTGTTGGATGAAAAGGCTTCGCTCATACTTTAGAGTGACAGGTGTAAACCAGCTGTTAGGTGTCAGCTCCATTTCAGGATTACGAATTTGAAAGGATTGAAAATTGAGATTTTATTGAATCATCACAAGTAATTTAACATTGGATGTCTTATCTTCAGCTTAAGTCAGTTAGTAAAAGATTAATTAATTACATTACCTTTCAATCGTGTCTGTGATCTGATTAAGCCGAGCAGCAGATAATTACTCTCCTAGTAAAGCCGTAAATGAGTTTCCTGCCATGCAGTGGAGGTCTTGCTGTGTGCATAATAGAAAAAGTGAAAATATATATTCACTTATGTCAAATATTAAAATGTCCATTACTACATAGATCCATCTGCTGTCAACAAGCTACATCAGCTTTTCAATTATATTTTAATTTAGCCCTGGGAACTTTGTTTCCCAAAATAGGGACACTGTTCAAACCTCAGATTGTTGCAACAATGCTATTGCAAAACCAGAACTTACAACTTCTTTGACACTTGGTAAGGCTGGGCCTTGTCTGTATAGAGATGTGCTGTAGGAAAGCCCAATTGATCCAATGATAAAGTAATTATCTACAAGGAAATGAATCTTATTAAAATTTGCACAAGCAAAATGTATTGTTAAACACATTGTCGCAGGAGTCTCTGATCTGCATTGCTTTGTGTGTGTTGGCAACTCCGCTAGGGAGGTGAACTCCAGGCGCCAGGCAGTGTGTGCGGAGGAGGCGAGGGAGAGATCCGAGAGAGCGCAGCGCGAGGCTGAGCGAGAGAGGAGGCTGGCCGAACATGACGGGCAGGAGAAGAGCGCCGAGTGTCTGACATGGAGAGAGAAGCACCAGGCCCTGGCAGATATCCTCAAGACCCAAGAGGACTTAAAGTCCCAGAGACAGAATAAAGGAGTATGTCCTCCACGTCACCCCTTTAGTATTCATATAATCATATAAACAAACAAACAAACATCTATTTCTGAAGCAAGCAAACAAGAAAGGTCTACACTAGGACTAACAGTCTGACTTTAGAATACAGGTTTCCATTTTTATATTTGATTACTTTTAATTAGGGTATGGGGAGGCTTTAAATAAATTAAGCAAAAGCAAAATATAAAGAAAACACGCACATAGACACACAATAAGACTATCTTTGTGGTTTACATTTTCATCCCTGTTCCCTCTCAGTGTCAAGTGAACATCAAAAGCTATTTCTTGTGTGTGACAGAGAATGACCAGAAAATTAAGATCCTGAAAAATCAAGACGGGAGTCCAAGGAATTTCATGGTAAGAATTTAGGAGATGAACTGTGAAAAGAAACAGAGTACATACACCCTGGCATACACTTCCAAATGAAGTGTTTCAAGTCTGTTAATTCCACAGAAAATAGATGTTATGAATTGAAATGGATCAAATGTCATCTCTTCCACAGGAGGGAGAGCCAGCATATATTTCTACACCTGAAACAGGAAGTGAAGAGCCAGGGAGAAGCACAGAGAGGTAATAGCAGTGATTGATGCCTGTGATGAGATTGCCAAGAAAGCGCAGGCCTTCCATGAATTGCGTGATACATAAATGAACGTCACACACTGAGGTGTTCTTTGACAACAGAGGGAGATTATATAAGGATTCATCCAAAGCTTTATATGGCCATTTCAACATTAAAATGCATCTTTTATAAGTATATTCTCTTGCTATTATTATTATTATTATTATTAGTAGTAGTAGTAGTAGTAGTAGTAGTAGCAGTAGTAGTAACAGTAGCAGTAATAGTAATCGGTAATTCCTCTGGTTTCTGTGCCACACATACCAAGCAAATGCAATAATACAAGTAACTCTTATCCTCTCTGCATTATTTTGCTGCTCAGTGATTTTCCAGCATTATCCTACAGCCCTATATATACTTAATACACATAATGCCTGTAACTTAGTTATTCCCCTCTGGGGCTCAGCTCTCCTGTTAAATCGCACTTTATACCTAGTTGTCATTGTACAACTTGCATTTACATTGCTAGTACCCGTGTTGTTTATATTGTTTTCCCTGTGTCCCTTCCCCTGAGCTATTTTCTGACTTCACATCTTGTCTGCAAATCTAGGATGTAGGACTTGTTTTAACTATATATTTTCTTATGCACTTTGAACTTGTAATTTGTACTAAATTTGATCTGCAATTTTAGACTGTATTGCACTTTTATAATGCTCTTATGTTTTGTAAGTATGTATAAGTGTATTTTGTAAGTATAAGGGATAAGGGCATCTGCTAATAAATAAATTGGAAATGGATTAATGAGATTCACATCCTTAAAAAAAAAAAATAAGCCAAGGAAATGGGCTTGCCAATAATTTCACATTATTTAATATTTAATTCTCCTCTCCTTGATCTTTAAACCTATACATTTTAATTAAAGCCACTACATTGCCTACACCTATTTGCATCTATATAACCTCACTTGAGGCTGTGACCATTAATGGGACAATCAATGTCCTTGTGTAAATGAATGCATACAGCGAACGATTTAAATTCGGCTTCTCTTGACGCACTGTGATACAGAACATGTAAGTGGATTGTTAGATTATATTAAACTGTGACCTTCAAGAACTGTTGCTAGATTGTACACTGAGTGCACTTGGAGACGCGCCGATTGATTGTATTGATATTTTTAGCTATCGTGAGAAGCACTCCAACTCTGAACTGTGTGTTAAAAAGCTTAAACCTCTCCCCTTTCCTGTTCTGCTCCACATTCACTCGCAGAGAAAATATCTTCAGATACTTTAAATTCTAGTTTTAGTTTTCTCTGTAACTACTTGGTCTTCCAATGCAGTCAGTGCCACAGACAAACATTTGTGGATTACATACATTTCCCTTTTACACTTTTTAGCCAGAAGTGGCATTTTTCATATCCTTGAACATGTAGTTTGTGATTTCAGTTATATAAGGGATCATTTTGGTTCCTTGCACACCAGTGACCATTAAATGTATGCTTGCTTGTATTTGAACCTAGATATTATTGCTAATGCATCTCTCCAAGCAGTCACAACAGCACCTTTTTTGTTTCTAAACAAACTTTGCTTATGTTCAAACCATAAATCCACTCTTGCCCCATATTTTTTAATAAATATCAATGCTCAGTTGATGGAATGTTTTCCTGAAATGTTCAGAAAAGCACTGTGTCAAGCAACCAGAAGCAAC
This sequence comes from Amia ocellicauda, assembly GCF_036373705.1. NCBI lineage: Eukaryota > Metazoa > Chordata > Actinopteri > Amiiformes > Amiidae > Amia > Amia ocellicauda. Next base: position 1,222,268 of record NC_089853.1, read on the forward strand.
TTTCCTTAGAAACAAAAATCAAAACAAAAAACATCACCATGGATACTTGAATGAACAGGAAGTTATGCAATTGTTTGAACATTATTTTATTATATCATGCCAAGTATTCCACAAAGGAAAGTATGTAGTACAAATGTAAATCTACCAATCTAAAAATGTTTTAAACCTAGACTACCACTGGCAAGTTGAGGTTTTTGCTATAACAAAACCCTTAGAAATAAATCATTTGTGAATTAGATCTTTGAAATAACATCAACTCTCAGCCTAACATATATTTCTGTCTTGTTCAGATTCATGTACAGAGTTGCTGCTCCATGTTTAAGTTCTGGAAGAAACTCGGCACAAGTTCATTTCAGTGAGCTCTCCCCTATAGGAATGCCCCAGACAGTCACGCCACGAAGAAACAGAAAAGTAGTTGAATATTTCTGGCTCCCAGCAGATGACGACGAATGAGGCAAAGGTTTACATGATACATCAATCATTATATGTCTACATGCAAATATGATTCCATTTGTATTCCTAATACCCAATATTCTGTATAGCTATTGCATGTCATATATACAGGGTATTCCATATAAATCTGTTCTAGTCCACACAGAACATCTTTGTGCTCACCGGATTCAAAACGCACAAATAAAGTGTGACAATGATATACACTCACCTAAAGGATTATTAGGAACACCATACTAATACTGTGTTTGACCCCCTTTCGCCTTCAGAACTGCCTTAATTCTACGTGGCATTGATTCAACAAGGTGCTGAAAGCATTCTTTAGAAATGTTGGCCCATATTGATAGGATAGCATCTTGCAGTTGATGGAGATTTGTGGGATGCACATCCAGGGCACGAAGCTCCCGTTCCACCACATCCCAAAGATGCTCTATTGGGTTGAGATCTGGTGACTGTGGGGGCCAGTTTAGTACAGTGAACTCATTGTCATGTTCAAGAAACCAATTTGAAATGATTCGACCTTTGTGACATGGTGCATTATCCTGCTGGAAGTAGCCATCAGAGGATGGGTACATGGTGGTCATAAAGGGATGGACATGGTCAGAAACAATGCTCAGGTAGGCCGTGGCATTTAAACGATGCCCAATTGGCACTAAGGGGCCTAAAGTGTGCCAAGAAAACATCCCCCACACCATTACACCACCACCACCAGCCTGCACAGTGGTAACAAGGCATGATGGATCCATGTTCTCATTCTGTTTACGCCAAATTCTGACTCTACCATCTGAATGTCTCAACAGAAATCGACTCATCAGACCAGGCAACATTTTTCCAGTCTTCAACTGTCCAATTTTGGTGAGCTTGTGCAAATTGTAGCCTCTTTTTCCTATTTGTAGTGGAGATGAGTGGTACCCGGTGGGGTCTTCTGCTGTTGTAGCCCATCCGCCTCAAGGTTGTACGTGTTGTGGCTTCACAAATGCTTTGCTGCATACCTCGGTTGTAACGAGTGGTTATTTCAGTCAAAGTTGCTCTTCTATCAGCTTGAATCAGTCGGCCCGTTCTCCTCTGACCTCTAGCATCAACAAGGCATTTTCACCCACAGGACTGCCGCATACTGGATGTTTTTCCCTTTTCACACCATTCTTTGTAAACCCTAGAAATGGTTGTGCGTGAAAATCCCAGTAACTGAGCAGATTGTGAAATACTCAGACCGGCCCGTCTGGCACCAACAACCATGCCACGCTCAAAATTGCTTAAATCACCTTTCTTTCCCATTCAGACATTCAGTTTGGAGTTCAGGAGATTGTCTTGACCAGGACCACAGCCCTAAATGCATTGAAGCAACTGCCATGTGATTGGTTGGTTAGATAATTGCATTAATGAGAAATTGAACAGGTGTTCCTAATAATCCTTTAGGTGAGTGTAGAACTGACATGTGCAATCCTCTACAAGTTCTCAAAGTAGCTTGTAAAACTTTTCCAATTGTTGCTGCTGTAAATTAAGTGAATCTCTCTAGAAGACATAGACCAGCTCAGCAGTTGCACATTTTGAGTTTTGAGCAACATATTGCTTTTGTACAAAATATTTTTATTGATGTGTGCATGAGTGTATTGGGTTTTTGAAAGAAATCATTTACAAGTTGCACAAAGGTTGTGCCTGACTAATGTCTGCAATTTCAGTTAATGTGAAAATATTTCAATTAAAATACTGCTCACCAAAAAAACCTGCCTGTTTTTTATCTCCCTAATCCACAAGGTTTATTTTATTCACCCACACCTTAATATTCCTATACCATTGTACACACAAGTGTTCACAATAATATACAAGGAAAAGCACTTAAAATTAAAGGACAAAAGTAGGTTTAAGGTTCTACAAATTGCAAACATTTTCTAAATATGAATAGAACACACAAGACACTATTTTCATTAAACTCACTTAAGCACTGCATCTATATTATACCTCAGCCATATTTAAAAGTCACTATTATCAAATTAAAGTAAGCCAGCACAAAACATGCATGGACTACCTTGCTTCACAGAAGTGAATAGTTCTTTTACCTTGAAGAAAAAAAAAATGCAATGAGCCCTGTACTCTTAGGACACATGCACAGCTCCAACACATTCACGCTGGACTTCTTAGAAATACAGAAAGTGTTGTAAATGTTTCTTGTATTTTATTTGAATTCCACAGCAGTCAAGTTACACATTCCTCTGCAATGGCCATGATTCAATAGGACTAGTAACAGCAGACAAGCCAAGAGTGGATTTTCTGGGGGCAACCCTACATTTAGAATCTTAAAAGGTTTACAAAACAATCTTCGCAAGCCTTTTAATACAATAACAGCAGGGGGTTAAGATATATGGTTTCAGTGATACGATCTTAACAGTGTTTAACTATACTGAAGGTTAAGCAATAGTGGTACCTAGAACATTTTGCAATATGTTAACCTTGCAAATTAAAAGTGGAGAGAAGGGAAAAAAATATATATATATAGATCTCACGTAAGAGAAATTGTTATGTGCAGGGATGGTACAATTTGCCCATATTGATTCCATGATTTTACTTCTCCATGCAGAAGTTTATTCACTACCTGCACCCCAAATGCTGCACATCTACCATCAAGGGTACAGGCCTCCAGAGAATGGGATAGGGGCCAGAAGGTGGAAAATTCAAAACCCAATCATTTCAATCAGTTAACTTTTTTATTCACCAATTAAAAGTTAAGACAGGTTAAAAATGGTTTGATACACTTTCTAGTGCAATCAAGAGATTACCCATCAGAACAGGCAGATTGTTGTTTCAGGAGTCCCTGAACATGCAGTAGGAAGAAAACAAATTCAAGTATCACAATGTTTGACATAGTTAATAAAAAACAGGGCATGTGAACAAAATTAAAGGTGGCTTAATTTCAGTAAAAGTTCCATTAACCTTGCCATTAAAGGTTCCCATACATCCACATCAAGCACTTTAAGGGCTTAAATTTAATCTCACAATCAGGTCATATATTGTGCAAGTAAACCAGGTTCATTAAAGACTTGTGCACTTGCCCAGGCGCTTCTCTTAAGTTTCATTTTTATTTTGTGGTTTTAAATAGGACCAGAAGATATTCAAACCCAGCACATAACAAAGCCCATTACTAGGAGGTAGAAACACAGGCAAATAACTATTAAATGTTATGGCAGCAAAACCACTGATTACAGTTTAGGATTCTTTGTAACAATAAAGGGATAAGTCAGAATATTGCAACGACTCAAGTATTACACTGAGCAAAGTGCATTTCTACAGTGTTGCTATTCAAAAAGCCCATGTAGAAAAATGGCAGCAGAACGGGTCCGCGATACACTGCCACTCTGCAAACAGAAGATGGAATTCCATGCTGCCAATATATTTTCTAAAAGGCTTTCTAAAACATAAGATGGTAATACTATGCTTAAGACCTTGCTAAAAAAAAAAAAAGACATGCTTCAGCTTTAAATAATGCGAAAACTTTACAGCGGAATGAATTTTCGCAGTGGTTAGGTAAAGGGCAGGGAGGGGAAGGTACAAGAAAAAAGTTGCATCATCGTAAGTCGTATATTCTGCTCTATATAAGGCTTTGGCTGGTTCTTCAGTCAGCTTCCTCATCAGACTCTTCCTCCTCTGCGGTTTCCAGCCAGGTCAGCCACTGGTTCACCTGGGAAGGACAGGAAAAGCATACATTACGAATGGCGTAGTCCCGGCCCGACTGCCAAGCCCAGTCAGCAGTACAATAATGCCAGGAAAGAAGTGCACATTGTGCAAACCATGCGATTTCCCAAGTCAGCAGGGTGGAGCCACTTCATTCAGAGCAGTCGATCCAATCTTAGTGCAGTTATAAAGCAGCCTTGATTTAAATGCAGTTACCTGGAATAATGCTTTTCCCTTTCCAGGGAACTCTTGTGTAATGTCTTCTTTCCAAGCAAGGAAGGCTTCTTCTTCAATTATCTCCATGTCATAGAAGTTGACAAAATAGCGCAGTAACATGCCTGAAATTGAATAAAAGCCAACACACAAAGTTAGTCCAAATTACATGTTACAAGATCATAAGGTTAAATGCTACAGCTGCACATTTCACACACAAGAGAACTGCAATTGCTTTGCAGTGAAAGGTAGAGAGCAGACTAAGTTTTGGTTTCTACTACAGTTTAAAAGGAGTCATTTGATAGCATACAAGAATGTGCAGATGCACACACAGATCTGAGATGTCATAGCACTTGCCTTTTGGAAAACCGTTGTTGTTGCAGTGAACCTGCAGTGCGTACAGGGCGCTGACCTGCAGATCAACGTGATCGTGCAGGAATTTCTGCATCACTGGCTTGAAGGCAAGCAGCAGCTGTTTCTCCTGGTCTAACTGCTCTTTGGAAGGAGCAGATAATTGGTCATCTCCTTCAGCTATACTCATCTCATGGGAAATATACTGCAAGAAGCTTAAAAAAAAAAAAAAAAAAAAGTTAAGAGGCTGCCCCAAAATACAAAAAGCAAACTACTTGGTAGGACAGGCACAACAGGTAGTGCATCAACTCCCCACTCACCTGGTCATCAGGATGTTGACAAAGCCCTTATCAGTGTGGAGCTTGGGCGAAATGTTATCTTTGATCCACTTGTAGATGGCCTGTGGCGAGGGGTCTGCCTTGATCTGCTTCAACAGCTCCTTCTCCAGCTTCAGAAGTGGGAACAGAAAACTAAGTCCTTTTCCTTCAAGGATTTCCAACATACGATCTTTATTCTGATCAATCTCTGTGTGGGGGGAGACATTCACGATGCACAGGTTAGAAGATGCACACTTCAAGTCACACTTGCCAGATGTAAATTTGAGGAGAATTTTAACTGAATGATGGGCTTCAAAGTATATTCCCCAAAAGGTAAAGCAGAAGTTAAGGAATAAAGATAACTAAATCAGAGCTATAGTTCTTGCTCTGTACATTTCACATTCTTAATACAGAGCAGTGACCAATAGTTATACAAGCCACACAGCTGTGCTACAAAGGGAGAGGAAGGAGAAAAACTCTCACCAGGCAGCATCTTCTGCATGTTGACCTTGCTTTGCTGGAAAAGTTCAGTGAGCCATTCTTTATCCTTCATCTTAGCAGTTTGTTGAAGACAGAGCAGGAAAAGGGGAAAATGCGTGCCATTTTCCAGTGGCTGTGCCAGCTCCGCTACATTCACAAGCTCGGCAATAATAGCACGGGCTGCAAACTGGGCCAAGTAGGACTTCACAAGAGGGATGTCCACCTCTATTTTGGGACACTGGTCCAACACATTAAGGAACGCCTAGAAGGAGGGGAAAAAAAAAGTTACACCCTCCCAAAACTGCTTTCCATAAACTGAGTAGAAATTCTATGCCAACAAAATTCACAAAGGCTCACGTAGCAGCAGCATGCATGGGACTAATTAGAACAGGAAACAGCCTCAATAAAAACCAACTTTGTTAAAGTGGCAATGATTATTTCTCCTGGAACAGATCCATTGATCTAGGTACATGGGAATGTAGAGACCAGCTTACAACATTTACCTGCATGAAGTTCTCCCCAGTGATCAGCCCCTCCGATCTAAGCGAATGGATCAGAGTGCTGGCGTGCTCTTTGTCATCATCCGAACGGTCCAGTGAACAAATCACGATCTTGCTCAGCATCTCTGGCAGAAAGTGTTTCGGGGCTTTCATCTCCCTAACACCACTGACGGCATCATTCATATTCTTACTGTTCAGGTAGTCTGTTACAATCACCTCCTTCAGAGAGGGGAAAAGGAGAAATGGGTCAAGTGCATTTTCATCCTGCGATGAACATGAAGAGCAATTACACATCACACAGCAGCCATACGTACAGTCATTTTGAGCAGCTCTTCTCTAGCCGGAGGAGGTCTCTTGCTATTCTTTGCAGGCTTTTCCTGGATTGGAGGTGGGTTGGTTTTGAGGCCAAGTTGAGGTGGCTATGTAAAAAAAAAAAAAATCAAATTGTGACCTACAAGCACTGTGGAAAGGAGTACATTAAAAATGAAAGGCTTTTAAGAACTCCACACATGCAGGTTTGATAAAGCCTACCTGTCCCAGGGGTGGCGTCTGTGTGCGAGGTGGCTGTGCACTAGGAGGAATCATAGTTGGTATCTGTGGCTGCAGCTTTGGCACTTGATTTTTATTCAGAAGGAATGACTGAGCCGGTCTCAGGCTGATCTGAAGACAAAGTGACACATCAGTACATTTACAAAAAAAAAAAATGAATTCAAAGTTGCACCATTATGCCCTCATATCTCATAATCGCAGTCAGCGGACCCTAGTCACCAGTTGACAGTGGTGAGTCAGCAGGGGCAAGAGAAGAGTAATGGGGGAGCAGGGAGGGGGGAGAAAAGAGGTGAAAGTAGAGAAGACTGGTACCAGGTTTTTTCCCCTCAGAATAACGCGTCTTTTTATAATCACTGGGCATTACTACACTTTCAGGGTTAGCATTTATTTTGTATAGGACTCCTTTACCTCATCTGCATTGAGCTGTCCCTTCTTAATGAACCGTGGTGGCATGTCCTTGGACTGAGCTTGCTGCTGGGATGAATGTCCCTGGTTCTGGTTATGAAAATGCTGATTCTGTCCCTGAAACACAAGCATTTAAAATAATGCAATAGCCACACAATCTAATGCTCATTACATTGCTTAACCCGTTTGCTGCTCATTTTGGGATGCAAGTTCGCCATCGCAATCCTAGTGCAAGTTTAAGTCAGACCACTGCAGTAGCTCCATGTACCTGGTTTGACTTAAAAGGCTTGCCTCCTATTTCAAACTGGGACTGTGGGACAGGAACGATGTGTCCACTGTGGCCATTGAAGAGCGGGTTTGAACGATGACGCCCCATCGTGGGAGAAAACCGATCCTGAATAACCCCCGGACCGGTACCAATCCCACTACCTGCAAGTCAAAGAACAGGATTAAATTAATGCACGAGTGACCCTTTGCACTCATTAAATATGGCCGTCACCTCTTAAAACATGCTGCAAGTCTTAAACCGGTGAATACCTGGCATCTGCCCAAACATATCCGCTAATCCACCAAGAGTTTCTCTGTCAAGTTTCAACCTGGGTGGCATAAAAGGTCCTTCCAGAAAGAAGTCAGTCCTCATTCCTTGAGACATGTGTGCAGGAATAAAAACACCCAAATCCTAAGAGGAGGGAGGAAATACATTATATACCTTTTTTTTTTTTGTATTTTAAATAGCATCATGACAAGCTTTAAAAGAGCAACAGTCTGATCCTTTCATACATACTTGCAGTTGTCTACACACAAGTAGAAAAGTTTACTTTGAAAAAAAATGTAAATGCATGCAACTCCACAAGATAAACCTCAAAGTAGCTACCATGTGCAATTTAAGCTTAAAGCCTAGCAACAAATCATAACTACAGCAAGAATCTAACAAAACATTTCAACTAAAGCAAGCAAACAAGCTACTGTATTAGTAAGAAAATACGTACGAAAAGAGTTATGCTATTCACCTTTACTGCCTCCTGACGAATCTGGTGAATCGTCTTTGGTCCATTATCGATAAAAGCTTTGCGAGGAACCCAATTGTTTTCTCGCAACTCCACAGTATCCTACAATGGAAGGCCATGGTCAACCAATGCTTGAAATTTACACCGTATGGATAAGTCATGTTATTCTAGAAAAGGATGAATGTGCAGTCCTTACCTGCAGCAGGAAACGAATCCTTGCTGGCAATTCCTTGTTTGTCATTAAGGATCGCATACGGGCAAAGTACTGATCCATTAAAGACTAGAGGGGGGGAGGGGAAAGTGCAACTGATTAAGATTAAAATGTATAGAAAACATTTGCACAAAAGGTTTTTCTAGAAATGCTAATATAGAAATTTCTGTAACCAAGACATCATACCTTGGCTTTTTCATGATCTAGTCTAGGTCCCACTGTCCTCATTATCTGACAGAGGCACTCCAAATCCTCTCCCATATCCTTAAGTTGGACTCTCTTTTTCTTTTCCAAAAGCTGAAAGAAAGAAATGTTTCACTATTTGCATGTCAACAAGCTGGCATACTTGTAACTTAACATGCCCATATTCAAGTGCATTGAACCACTAACATACTCACTGTTTTGATGCACTTATGAAGGATAGATTCATGGATAAGGTCAAGTTTGCCAAGTTCTCCAATGAATTTGATGTTCCCCAGCATCTTGATCTTGGCGATGGCACGCTGCTCCTCTTCATCAGCAGTGAGAGGGTTGTCATGTTTGTCGTATACTAGTGTGAAGGTGTGGGGGGGAAAATGTAGTTAGCAATAGGAATCGAAATGAGGGTGGATGGGAATGGAAAATAACCAAGATGTGTACTCACTTTCAACATTTCTGGTACGGTTTTCAAATTCATCTTGAAGCTTAGAAATTAAAAGTCTCCTGAAGGTCTACAAATAAATAGTTTAAATTAGTACAGCATCTCAACCTCGATCTGAATTTCTCCCCTGGATGAAATGTGTTTAAATGCTTGATTTACGTGAACTTGAACAGTACAAATAGAACACTTCTAGATGGAAAGCCCACCCCTTTAACACACAAGGGAGGATAATGTTCTCACCGTGCTTTGCTTTTGTGCTGTTTGAACGTCTGGTGATGGGCCATCAAAGTTTGGTGCATCTTCTGCCAAGCGCAGACATAGCTGAGCATATAGCGAACTATACTTGGGCTCTTCAAGGGCTTTGTCTACAATCTGAGGGGGGGGGGGGGGGTGGGTGGAGAAGAATTATTTCCATTAATGGAAAGGGTACATTTAGGGCAACTCAGATCTCAATTAAACAATGGCAGAATTCACAAGGGATTTGTGTGTAAAATATAGATTTAACTTGAAGTTAATTCCTACAAGAACAATGTGCTCCAAAGCATCTCCACCAGAACTCAACTCCAAGCAGGACGAGGTTAAAACCCTTACCAGCAAGATGATTCCTTTTAGGACGAGTTTAGAATCTACGCCCACATTCAGGAGCTCAAGGCATAGCTTGTCAAACTTCTCTGGGGTGAGCTTATTAAGTATGCTGCAATAAAGGAGACAAATGCATTACTATTGATTTTCTCCCCCCAAACAACCTTGTTCCTAATGGACCTGCTGTTCTACAAAAAATAGGCAGAGGCTCCAAATCACACAAATGCATGAGCTGCACCATTTCATTCCCAGATTCAGTACGAAGCATGGATTAAGCAACAACATAAGGACAGTAACCGACTTTACAGCCATAAAGAAAAGAAATCCAAATTATGGAAAGAGCTTAAAATGCTCCAGGTTTTATTTTGTAAAAGTGGTAGCTACACAGTTCTCCAAACCAGAGCGAGTAATTTAGTCCATCTCATGTCAAGTTTAAGGAATCTCTGTAGATTAAGTTGTATAGCATATGCACAAAACCTCATAGCATTTTGACTAGACATAAGGATTTCAAGACGACATTCCTTGCAGGGGATACATACCCTCTTACTTTCCTAAAGATTGCATCGTGTCGTTCTTTCTCGTTTGTGGAGTTGACATCTCGTCTAGTGCTTCGTGAAGGAACCCATCTCTGAACAGGCCCTGGGGTTTTCCCCAGGTACTCGCTGAAGGGAAGACAGTCAGATGAGAACAGTATATAGACAAACAGAACATGCTGAACATAACAGTACAACTACTGTATAGCTAAATAAGAACCCTTACAGAACAAATGGGTTTTCAATCAAATTGCAAATTAAACTGCTTCCTAGCAAGATTCACCATATATTTAACAAGATTCTTAAACAGGTTTTATAAATCTGTACACCTAAGTAAGGAATCAGGATTCCATTTACAATCTACCAACCTTAGGAGTTTAAGGGATTCAGAGTGTTCTTGAATGGATGTGTCCCTTGACATACCTGTTGCCGACAGTCTTGGGATAGTGCTGAGGTGCACCCCTACCTCCTCCTCCGCCCGAAGAAGCACTGGGGAATGAGAAAAAAAAACAAAAAACAACTTTAAACAAGAGCAATACATTTTGAAAAGCTGTACATTTTAGGTTTAAGTCCAAGAAGAAAATACCATGACTGATGGATGCATGAAACAAGCAAATTCAGGGAAGGTGGGGGGGGGGGGGGGTCACGTTAGGAAAGTTAAATAATCCACATTGTGGAAATCTAAATTTATAAACCATTACCTCCCTTAGCATCTACAAATAACTCAACACCAACTGGTATCTTAGACTACATTCAATTGCCCTTGGAGTGGGATTGCCATCCTATCAAATTACACCTCAGATGAATCTGATGGAGGGAAACTGCAATTGGAAGACACCTGAAGGTCTTTGTTCAGAATTTAACATTAAAAATCAAATCCATGGCCAGGATTATCTGAAAGTTAGACTTACCTGCCTTTGTAGTCAATTAAGGCATCTAGCTACATTTCTAAATTAGTGTCCATTATAAATGGACAAATAACTTTATACCAGAGTTTGAAATTAGCATCTGATCAAGGGACTATTGCAGAAATGGTCATTCAATATACCCAATGACATGACCTCAGCGGTCTTCAACGAGCCAATTGTGGTGACCTCACAGGATCCAGTCATGCAGGCACACCAACAACCCATTATTTTTGTACAATGGTTTAACTTAAACAGTGGGTTTAATTCACATGAGGAAGTACTGATTTTAACCACACCTTCAAGTCACAAAACATTAAGGGGTTACAACTCCCTTTTCAAGAGGACTACAGCCTCTATTCTTTGTCTTTCTGCAATACCACTCTCTGCCCCATTTCATGTCATGAAGTTACACAGTCACGCTTACATGAGAACATGGCTTCAGCTGCATAGCGTGCTGGAGGAAGCCAGACAGCTGCACTGAGCTTTTTCCCCAGTAAGAAATGATTAAAGAATTCAGTCCTGCCACTTTAATCTGGATTGCCATGAAGCTTTTTGACCACAAGGCCTTGGTAGGCAGTGGATAGATATAGCATTAAGGCACAAACAAAGCTGACATGATTGGCACCATACTCACATCCTGGTTAAGCTCTAACAGCTGCCTTGAACACTTCACTTACATGGTTACCAGTTGCTTGTACCCAAGCAGATTCGACAACGCTAAATAAAGGTTGACTAGTATACATTTAAAGGGACTCGCACAAACCTGAAACGAGAAGCACCCCCTTCTGCAATCACACTCTCCACTTTGGCGGCTTGACAACGAAGAATCTTCAAAAGAATAATATTCAAAGGGTGGGGTGGGGAAAACGAGCTGCGGAGAGAGGGAGACACAGGTTACAACTTCATCACAAGCTTATTACGCACAAAACTACGAAATAAAGAGTAAGTTGAATTCCCCGTGTACTGTCAAGTTACCACTTCCTTCCCACCGATACCACGACTGAGTTACACTGGGTCCGATACAGAACACGGGCGAACAGTTTAGTGTGGATTGATCCCACAATGCACTGCGGAAGATTCAGTGCTTTGCGTTTTCTAAAAAAAAAAAAAAAAAAAAAAAACCAAAAAAAACCACCCACCATATATAGTCATTTAACAATTTCATACATGAACTGCTCATTATTTCTGTAATAATGAGGGGGGCAGACAAGAAACAAAACGATGGGTGGCGCATGTAGTTCAGCCCTCCAGTGTTGCTCAGGGATGGGATTTAAGATGGAATCCTATTTCAGCGTCGTTTTTAAATTAACTATCGTGTCGACTATGACAGACAAGGGTCTGGTTTTCCACAGCAAGGGGAAAAGACGAGCTCAATCCCTGCAGTTCATTTCCACGGATCCCCCAGCTACTCCCCGAGACAAAGGCCGGCCCGGCCGCTGCGCGCACTGCCGAGCTCGACCGCACACTTTCCTTTGTGCTCGTCGCCAGGCCCCGCCGCACATCCCGGCATAAGGAAATCAGCCAATCCGCAAAGCGGTGCGGGTAAATCTGTACATTTGTCTATCGTACATACAGTCCGATGGGTCTACAGCAGGTTTGAAATCACCTCGCATTTCGAAACAATTGTTTTTTTTTTTGGGGGGGGGGGGTGATGGGGGAGGGAAAAAATAAAGTTAAAAAAAACTCTCAATATAATAATATCCATTCAAGTACAGATTTTTCTGTTTTACAAATACACCCAGGAGTTGCAGTTTTGCATAGATCTGCACGTTTTCCTCGATGGCAATAAGGATCATGGGGGGTGCAGATTTTCTTGGATAAAAACGTCTAATATGGCATCAGCCAATGTGTCAGTCGATGGAGATTAACAGTTTATGTACATGATTTTCACTCGTAGAAACATTTTTTAAGCGAACTTTTTTTTTTTTTAGACAATAGTTTTACGACATGGATGGGATTTTTTTGTAAGCCAACAATATCGAGGAGTGGAGAAGCTGTTCTACTACTTATTGGCCGTAAAACGGCGAATAAATACGCTTCGGAGGTACTTTATTTGCTAAATGCCGGTAGAACCGCTCAGGATTAAAAAAACACCCATGTTGTTCCCCCACACGACGCCATTTTCTACGATTGCGAAAAGCAAAGAAAGGAGGCAGCAGCCATTTTAGGATCCAGAGCACATACTATAATAAAATGTAATACACGTACCTTTACCGCGACAACTTCAGTTTTCCACGATGGTGTTTTCCAAACAAGAAGAAAAAAAAGAATAGGAATAAAAATGGAGGTTTAGGACGTTTTCTAACCCTAACTCAGAAAACAACGCCAATGCGCCCTGCCGCTTTACCGAAGACGAGAATCTACTTGCTGGTGGTCAACGTCATTCGTGAACTCAAATTTTATTAGCGGGGGCAGTCTAACTTATTTGCTGTGTACGTAGGGCGTTGCTCGGTGTTTGCTATCGAATCGGGAGAGCGGAACTGTATTAAGGCATTTCCTGAAGACACAATTGGCCAATGAGAGAGACGAAGAGCAGAATAATGCTAACCGCTAACTTCAGGATTGGTAGACGCGTAGCACAGCCGCAGTGCAGGAGTTGATATTCTGGAAATGCCTTACGGGGAAACATGGCCGTAACCAAGCTTATGCGGTAAGTGGATTACGTAAAGCAGCGCTGATTTGAAACGAGGCCAGCCTACGAGATTGTCGTATGAGTAATTATCTTTTTAAGGTGTGACAGCCTGGAGCACCAAAACTCAAATTGTGATTTAAATTGTTTTTTCTCTCTCTCTCTGCCAAATATTTAATTTCCCAACATACCCACGTTTGTTAATGACGCAACTTCCGAGAACACGGTATGGAAAATTTGGCAGAGACGCATAATGAGCTGTATTTGTTGCTTTTGTTGGGCGTCATTGTATTCATATATATAAAATGTATTACCGGCTTAATTCCATAACATTAATTTCACTACTCGTTACATTGATCCGTCTGTCATCTGAAATGCACATACAAATACGATGTAATAAAGCGCATTATGATTTAGTATACTAAATTTGGCAGCAGGGAATCTCAAAACAACAGACACAGGGTTGATGGGGATGGAGATTGAACGATAGCCCATCAGTATTTCAGAGAAATTAGGGACAAAGCTTTAGACATCTGTTTCTCCCAGTTCACTGCCAGTCCTTAAACTTAGTGTCCCACTCCCATCTAGCCAATAAACACTTACAGAGTGTAGCTACACATCCTCCAATACAGCCACTCCTGACTAATTGACTTCATTGATTTTGAGAGACTTCCTGTGACAGTACTGGTCCGTGTTCTGTGTCTCTGCATTTGGTGCTTTAGTTTGGGGCTGATTTCCAAACATTCACTTTTCTCATGGTGTTCTAATAAGGTTGGTTGTTTGAAAGCAGAAAGGATCACAACAATGTCACTCACTGTACAATTGCTATGGGACATAGGGTTGTAGTAGTAAACTGGTATGTAATTCAATAGGGTTATCTTAAAGCACATGGTTGTGTAACGTTATACTGTAGCAAAGACACTGGCTTCCCAGGAACACAGAGGTATGTTACACAGAGAATAGCAGCTACAGTTGAGGCATGTCTTGAAAGCGGATCAATTTCAGAGGTTAATGAAGGCACACTATATAAGAAGACTCGTATGTATAAAAACAACAAAACAATACGTGTGTGTATATGGTGTAGGCTACATCTGTTTATGATGCAGACATTTCAAATTCTATTGTAAAAACGATTTTCTGATGATAGATTTATGTAATGAAAGCAATGAACAGTGTTTATATACACCGATCAGCCATAACATTATGACCACCTGCCTAATATTGTGTAGGTCCCCCTTTTGCCACCAAAACAGCCCTGACCCGTCGAGGCATGGACTCCACTAGACCTCTGAAGGTGTGCTGTGGTATCTGGCACTAAGACATTAGCAGCAGTTCCTTTAAGTCCTGTAAGTTGCGAGGTGGGGCCTCCATGGATCGGACTTGTTTGTCCAGCACATCCCACAGATGCTCGATTGGATTGAGATCTGGGGAATTTGGAGGCCAAGTCAACACCTTGAACTCACGATTCATCAGACCAGGCCACCTTCTTCCATTGCTCCGTGGTCCAGTTCTGATGCTCACATGCCTTCGGAGGTGGACAGGGGTCAGCATGGGCACCCTGACTGGTCTGGGGCTACGCAGCCCCATACGCAAAAAACTGCGACGCACTGTGTGTTCCGACACCTTTCCATCAGAACCAGCATTCACTTTTTCAGCAATTTGATAGGTACTGACCACTGCAGACCGGGAACACCCCACAAGAGCTGCAGTTTTGGAGATGCTCTGACCCAGCCGTCTAGCCATCACGATTTGGCCCTTGTCAAAGTCGCTCAGATCCTTACACTTGCCCATTTTTCCTGCTTCTAACACATCAAATTTGAGGACAAAATGTTCACTTGCTGCCTAATATATCCCAGCCACTGATAGGCGCCATGATAACGAGATTATCAGTGTTATTCACTTCACCTGTCAGTGCTCATAATGTTATGGCTGATTGGTGTAGTTCAATTATCATTTGAAATAGTAATGCTGCAGTGACTTGAATATGAGGGTGGGCTTAAGCCCCCGCACCCCTGCCCCTATGACCTAATTCTGTCTCTTTCAAGACATTTTATGATTTATTTCATAGTAGACACATTTTCCCAGGGCGACTTTCAGTTGTCGCAATACATAAGCTACATATTTTAAAAAGCAAAACAAAAAACATAGTACAATAAGAGCAAGAATATACAATATCCATCAAATAAGAGTTAAGTCTAACTTGGAGGTAGTACTAAATACAGTGTGTGCTTCAATTTATGGGCAGTTTATGGGTACATCAAGTAAAAGAAGAAAATATATCAATACTTGAATCAGGGACACATGCCGTGGCAATCATGCTCAATGACAAATGGTGCAGGTGCAGTTAACAATGAAGACAATGCAAGGATGAATACAGATATAATAAGGATCAATAGGGATTGATAGTGGGCAACAGATAAGTGTGAATTAGAAGTGCATTCAAGTTAGGTTGTCAGAGTGTCTAGAATGGGAACGTTAAGTTACTACAGCTGCCAGAAGGTGTTCAGGGAATGGGCAGTCGAGTGGTATGTTGCTCAACCACTGAGGGCCAAGGCTCTGGACTATAGAAGAACAGGTTTTGCCAGAGCAGGAAGAGCAAATATTTAGGTAATCTGGGTGTACATTTTATTTCCCTTATAAAAATGTGAAATGGTTGTTTTACACCCAGCCACCTCCACTGGAGGATTTTTATTTACAGCCAGCAACATTTTGTTTCCCTTTCAGTTATGTGAGTCCCATCTTTATTAATCTTAACTGCCATGCAGCTATTGTAATGGCCTACATACACTTTAACTTTTGTTTAGGTATTTTTATACTAGAAAGATGTTTTTTTTTTAATATTACACTATAAATAACAATACCACAAGAGCTCCCAGTGGTGTTGTAATATATCTACTGTTGGTGCTGTTATGGAAAATCATGTAATTGCATATTGAGGTAAATGATAGTGCTCGAAGCATCAAGTGGCAGAGAATAACAGTTTTTAAGATTTTTAGATTGAAGAATTCTGCCTTATCTCACTGTAAGTAATACTATTCTAGTAGTGTTAGTACATTTATGGATTTGCTTTAAACGGTAGTACTTTAATCATAATTAAAAAACGAACTGTATAAGACTTACTCCATACCAGTCATCAAGCCTTTAAAATGTCTTTGTAGTGCTTGGTTATTGTTGTACTCCAAATATATTGATTACAGAAATTATGCTATAATTGTGTTTTTGAGGTTTGCACTTCATCTCAATACTTGCAGTTTTAAGAACATTGATGCGGGGGTAAGATCTGTAGTTAAGATTCAGTCATCTGTAGTTAACTGCATAATTGCCCTTAATTACACCTCATACTGCAGTTTGAAGTGATGGGTTCTAGAAACCTCTCTGTTTTATTCCCTAGCATTGAACCCCATGTATGTTGAATGTATACTATTGTGCTCCTGGGATTAGCATAGATTTGTAGTAGAAAGTATGTATTCTGTTTGTACATGCACATCACTTAGGGTACAACTTCATCTTGCATTCTTGCAAAAAAAGGAGCTGCAGCCACCCCTCCTCCACTACCCCCACACACCCCTGTACATACTGGTGTTAATGCATCAATATTTTAAACACCTAATGATATTCTATACAAAATGTGAAATCTGTTCTGGCTCGCTGGGAACAAATTGTTTCCTATTGGTATACCAGTGCTTGAGAAATTGTTCGACAACCCATGCTTTTTAACAGATTAGGAAGGACATCTACTTTCCTGCCTTCACTCAAATATGTTGCACAGATTGTGCTGATTTCTGAATGAACATGTAAAGGAATATTACTAAGTACTGAATGTAATGTTACTTCACACTTCATGTTTCAAAGTCTTGTATTGCTTTTAATGTTGCATACTCATTGATAATTACTTTAAAGGGAAAATAAATGATTACAGATCTCCAGAGGAATTAAGCTGTTCCTGTGGTTTTTACAACAGTGTTTGTTAAACGACATCAGTGCTAATTTTGAATTTAATTGTTAGAACAGCTTTTTAACTATTGATCCATAGGAGTGTCAAGGACCAATATCAGTACTGTTTGTTAAAAGTTGGTGCAGGAAGTTTGAATTATATATGATGTCTGATTTTGGCATAATGTGTCTTTAAACCACTGTTCTATAATTTCACTCACCACAAGTCAGTAACTCACTTTCCTGTAAAATGACACATACAGTGAGGGAAAAAAGTATTTGATCCCCTGCTGATTTTGTACATTTGCCCACTGACAAAGAAATGATCAGTCTATAATTTTAATGGTAGGTGTATTTTAACAGTGAGAGACAGAATAACAACAAAAAAAATCCAGAAAAACACATTTCAAAAAAAGTTATAAATTGATTTGCATGTTAATGAGGGAAATAAGTATTTGACCCCTTCGACTTAGTACTTGGTGGCAAAACCCTTGTTGGCAATCACAGAGGTCAGGCGTTTTTTGTAGTTGGCCACCAGGTTTGCACGCATCTCAGAAGGGATTTTGTCCCACTCCTCTCTGCAGATCCTCTCTTAAGGTTTCGAGGCTGACGTTTGGCAACTCGAACCTTCAACTTCCACCACAGATTTGCTATGGGATTAAGGTCTGGAGACTGGCTAGGCCACTCCAGGACTTTAATGTGCTTCTTCTTGAGCCACTCCTTTGTTGCCTTGGCTGTGTGTTTTGGGTCATTGTCATGCTGGAATACCCATCCACGACCCATTTTCAATGCCCTGGCTGAGGGAAGGAGGTTCTCACTTAAGATTTGACGGTACATGGCCCCGTCCATTGTCCCTTTGATGCGGTGCAGTTGTCCTGTCCCCTTAGCAGAAAAACACCCCCAAAGCATAATGTTTCCACCTCCATGTTTGACGGTGGGGATGGTGTTCTTGGGGTCATTCCTCCTCCTCCAAACACGGCGAGTTGAGTTGATGCCAAAGAGCTCGATTTTGGTCTCATCAGACCACAACACTTTCACCCAGTTCTCCTCTGAATCATTCAGATGTTCATTGGCAAACTTCAGACAGGCCTGTACGTGTGCTTTCTTGAGCTGGGGGACCTTGCGGGCGCTGCAGGATTTCAGTCCTTCACGGCGTAGTGTTACCAATTGTTTTCTTGGTGACTATGGTCCCAGCTGCCTTGAGATCATTAACAAGATCCTCCCATGTAGTTTGGGCTGATTCCTCACCGTTCTCATGATCATTGAAACTCCACAAGGTGAGATCTTGCATGGAGCCCCAGACCGAGGGAGACTGACAGTTATTTTGTGTTTCTTCCATTTGCGAATAATTGCACCAACTGTTATCACCTTCTCACCAAGCTGCTTGGCGATGGTCTTGTAGCCCATTCCAGCCTTGTGTAGGTCTACAATCTTGTCCCTGACATCCTTGGACAGCTCTTTGGTCTTGGCCATGGTGGAGAGTTTGGAATCTGATTGATTGATTGCTTCTGTGGACAGGTGTCTTTTATACAGGTAACAATCTGAGACTAGGCGCACTCCCTTTAAGAGAGTGCTCCTAATCTCAGCTCGTTACCTGTATAAAAGACACCTGGGAGCCAGAAATCTTGCTGATTGATAGGGGATCAAATACTTATTTCCCTCATTAACATGCAAATCAATTTATAACTTCTTTGAAATGCGTTTTTCTGGATTTTGTTGTTGTTATTCTGTCTCTCACTGTTAAAATACAGCTACCATTAAAATTATAGACTGATCATTTCTTTGTCAGTGGGCAAACGTACAAAATCAGCAGGGGATCGAATACTTTTTCCCTCACTGTAAACTTTGTGAAGACAATGTAAAGCTGCATAAAACATTTCAATTTCAGTGCACATAATATTTCAGTGTTTTTTTGCATTCATTGTACAGACTGTATTTTTGCTCATTAGAAGATTACTTATTTATTTAGAATGGCAGTAATATATGAGGATACATTTTGTTGTCGTTTTGCTTTTTGATGGTACTTAAACCAGAATACATACTTACATAAACACGTACATATGCATACATACATAGATACATACATATACATAAGACAGACAGATGGCTGTCCATCTGCCCTGAATCACACAGTCTGTACATCTTCATCTGTTAGGCCCTAAGATTACCACTTCACCCTGGTATGTGTCCTGAGAACAAATCAGAGCCGTCGTGACACCCATAAGGTGATAAAGCACAGAGCTATACAGTGTTTAGCTCAGAGGACAGCACTTCCCTGGAGTTCACAGAAACAAAGAGGCCATCTGCCTGTGCAGTTCTCAAATATTGACTTAAAACCTCTTCCTGGGGCAACAAATGGGAGGCAAATCAAAAGAGCTGTGAACAAAGGCCCAGGAAGGAGTGAAATAGTGAATAATCTGCCCCTGATGGCTGTCTTGTTATTTAATTTATTATTTTAATTTCCCTGCATATCATTTTGGGAAACAATTATATTAAATGTAGCCTAAAATGTATGGATATGTTTTTTTCTCTGTGTCTGTCTGTCTGTGAACAGTAAATCTATATACATTTCAGTTAATTCCCCCCCTTGCATACATCCCTTTGTACACATAACGATTTTCATTAATGAAAAATAATGAATAAATTAAAGGTGTGCATATGTCTGCTGTGTCCCCAGTAGAGTGAACAGTGTTTAGTAAAGTTGATTTTAATTTTGTCTGTTTATTGATTGTACATTACTTCACAATGCACAAACACAGATGTCCAGTTTCTAGGTCATGTAGAAAGCAGTGGTATTTGTATGTGAATTATCAGACTGTGTATAGTATGACCTTACTTTTCAACTTCTGTTTTCTATGGTGGTTAGGTTGCTTGGCTGAGACCTGGGAGATTTCAGTTACAATAATTCATATTATGGCCAGGAAACTGAGCAGAAATGCTCCTTTAAAAATAACAGTATGGGTTTTTTTCATGTCTTCAGGTGCAGTTAGTACTTTGGTTCATTTGCCCTCGTTATTATGATATAACACTCACTGATTGATTTGCTGAAACTTGCATAGAATACAGCTCCTGAGGGTGGTATCAACATTGCTTCCTACAGCCTGCATTTGGTATCCCCCATTATCCAAGTACTGAACCAGGCTTAAACCCCCTGTGACTTTGTAGTATTTTCTTCCGCCAATTCAGAATATTGAAGGCAGTGTTAATATAATGAAAATGCTTTTAAAATATGTTAGCAAAGGTACTAATATTCCTATAAGTAATTCCTATCAGAATGACAGCCTGTCAATATACTGCCACACATAAAATCAAAGATGTATATATTTGTATCCATCCTTCTATCTGTTTGTATTCCTAGCGATCTAGCTAGCTATCTGTATTCCTATTTATATATTTGTTTCCCACATACATCTTTACTTGAGAAGTACAAAAGATATTTAATATGTGCCACTAAAGAAATGTACTCAATGTAAAACGAGCCTTAATTTTAAAAGCTTTTTACTAAACCCATGGAAAGTCATCTGTGTTGGAGTCTCTTTTAAAGATCAGTTAGGGTAACTAAACGGAATAAAAAATATTGTTTAGAGCTTTCATTCATCTGAATACACTGTATAATTTGATGATACCAAGGGTCCTGTTGAAAATACGTGCCAGTAAGAACTTCTATTTTAATTAAAATTGTGAGAAAATGTAGGAGCAGCAAGTAACTGTTAGTAGATGCATCATTTATGAGCAATAATGCATCAAATAACTACATTTATGTGCAAACCGTTAAAAAGGAAACACATGAGAGAGATTTTTAATTATTGTGTAATTAAAAGGTCTGAAGGTCTTACTGTGATCTGCTCCTAATCTCTTGACATGTGGCATGTATTAATGTTTGAGGCGATGCTGTGGGACGCCCAAGCAGTCCAGATCTGAAGAGCTATATTCAGTGGATTTTGAAAATGTTACTGATGAAGGTAAAGAGACAAATGTTGTACAAAGGTGGTTACTGATGATAAAGAATGACACAGTTGACTGAGGGCCTGCAAAATGAGGGCTAATGATATCATTTTGAATGTTGTGTGGGTAAGAGCCTTTGAATGTGTATTATGCACTGATTCACATAAGTGTGGATACTTAACATTTATGATTCATTGAAGTTATCTGCCATCTCAGAATCAGAGAATACAGCCCATAATGTCATTGCTATTTAGACGCAGATGAAATGAAAACTCAAGCCACCTGTTAGTTGCCAAAGAAGGGTATAGTACAGCAGTTTGCATTCAGTACAAGGAAGTCAAACTAAAAACCTCTGTCAAGTTTTGAAAATGTAAATTGCAGTATTGAACTTGTTTCTTTGATTTGTGCATTCTTCTTAGTAGTAGTAGTAGTAGTAGTAGTAGTAGTAGTAGTAGTAGTAGTAGTAGTAGTAGTAGTAGTAGTAGTAGTAGGATAATAGCAGCAGTAGTATTAGAGTGGTAATATGCCTTTTCCCACAAGAGGGCTCTGTTGTTCAAGGATGAACAGAAAGTGTGCTAAGTACTTCAGAGAGGCTTAAAATATTTTGTAGACTTCATTTTAAGTGTCTTTAAAAAAGGCTTTTATGGATAGTCAGTGTTTTGTTTTGTTTTTTGAGCAAAGTAGTATTTAATAACAAAATGTAAATCCTTCCTGAGAACAAAGGAGCCCTGGTGCATCATTTTACTCTTGATTGGATTTTCTTCAGTCTTACTGTTAAATGTAGGGTTTTGGAATAGTTTTAATATGTTTTATAAGATGTCAGTACATCAGTAAGATACCAATAGATGTATATGGTGTATACATTGTTTAAATAAGACTTTATTTGTTCTTCCATAAATATTGTGATTCTACATCGTAATTGTGCATCTGATTGATTGCTTTTAATGAATTCTAAAACATCATGTTTTGAACATAAAAAGTAATTTTCCAACCCCTAAGCTATTCAATATTGTGTGTTTTTTTTATTTTTTATTTTTATTTATTAATTAATATTGATTTGGTTGGACTCTGTGAAGTATGGTGCTATTATTGTATTGATGTAAACCCTTTAATGGGACAAAGTAGAGCAGGAGATCACCCATATATTACACAGATGAGAAAATGCTTTTGTTATTTAATGTCTAAGAATCTTCTCAATGTCTTGAGCCAAACAAAGGTGAATATCGATTGAGCATGCAGGCAGCAAAATTCAAATTTACCTGTCTTACTTTATAGGCAAGAGGGTCAAGGGAAAAAAATCTAAAGTAGCCATGAAGAAACACAAGATGCATGTGTTAGATTTGTTTGTCCCTATATGAATTGCAATTTCATAGGATATACCAGTGCTTAGCAACCTCCATACGCTGACAGAGATAGAATCCCAGTAATCCAATCCTCAAGACACGTAAAAGTCACCACGGCTTTTGCAATAACAGATACTTCTATAAAATGCCAGTGATAGATCTATTGATTTAATCTTCCATTTGTGGGCTAAGCACTCTCTTATGTCAACTTGGAAATAATGTAGGAGAAGTCGCAAGAAAAAATGGGACGAAATTGTGAAAGATTTTGTTGAATTGATAATGATTCAATGTTCTGCTGCAATATGTCACAATGTTTGCCTGAAAAAGTGCTGTGAACAGCATGCATTTAATTTGCATTGGGAAATTGAGTACTTATGGATCTTTAGGGATATTAAAAATGAACCTCTGCATTTAGAAAGTGTTTTCCATGTTCCTTAGTTTGCACCGTCATCTTAATATTAAGCAAGTAAAAACGAAACAAAACAAACAAACAAAAATTAGTTATGAACATCCCAGCACCATCTTAAATTGTAGATATGCATTTAGTTTTAAAAATGTTGTTCAATATCAGAACTCGCTTTGTGCATTAAACATCAGAGTAAAGCTTGAAGACTTAATTTCAAATCTGTAAATATTGTGATGCCACTGACAGAGATTTACTTATCAAGACTGTAGAAGAAAAAATAATTCCTGCAGGGCTATGAACTGTAAGAGTCAGTGGCCATTGCCCCCTACTGTGCTCTGATTCAGAAACTCACTTCCTTGATCAAGGGAGATTCAAATCCGGCAGAACAAAGATTAAACCCTTCTGCACCCAACTGAGACTGAATGTGTAATCAAGATGATATCAGAATGGAATAATGGGAAAGGCTCTGAACAAGATTCAATGATTATGTCAGATTATGGTCAATTTAATAAATGCCCCCCTGTAGCTAAAGACAATTAATTTTCTGTGCATTGCATGTTTTATTTTCTGCCTAGTTAATGGACTCTACAGCATGGTTCTCACTAAACATTATGCCTGTCTATGGCTCTGGGTCTGGCCCGATTGTTCTGTGTGAGCCTGAGCCGCTGATATGCTTTTTGAGAGAGTGTCTCTGGGTATCTTCTCTTGGGGTGATAAATCTGTCTGGACAAATAAACAAAACGACAAAAAAACAGGAAAATACTTTTGTAGAGGAAGACTTACCCCTCCCGCTTATGTTTAACACAATGAATATGGAGATTGTGGGTTGCTGTCTTTCTCTCTAGATACATTGCTGTGCTTGAGAGGGCACAGCGCTGTGAAGTGTGTTTTGTCATTTTAATTTGCATCTAAGCACCCACTTCATGTCAATTATTCCACAACTTGTACAAAATACATTTTCACATGATGGTCATCAGCTACTGTACCTGTAAATCAATGGGAAAAGCATTATCCTGAATACATGGTACTGTGGAACATTAGTAACTTCTAATAAAACTACTATACCGTCCTCACAATAAATGCACATCATTTAGCTGTAATGCAACTGCAAAATATGGTTATGAAATACAAATGTCTGTAAACTTCTAATAAATGTTGCTTTTTGCCCCATCTTAAATACTTTTTCTTCTTTTTTTCTTCCCTAGAATATATTTTCAATTTCTTAGTTTAGGGAGTTCATACCTTCAGTTTCTTCCTTAGTTTAGTTTAGTTGTCTTGCATTAATATCTTTCTCACTGAAATACATTTTCAAACACTTTAAGGTGAATGTATATTGAGGTATATTCTGCATTTTGGTGTTAGTGTGTGTGTCATCCTATATAATATAAAGACATAAAGAAACTGCTAATGGAACACAGAATAATCTGAAGAAATAAAACATTTCAGCCTAGTTACTTTAATAAAGCCATTTGTTTTCTTACAAGTGAGCCATTGGAACAAATGTGTACAAAAGTTTGTATTAATTTTATGCTAAAGAGTATGCATGTTTTATATCCACTGTCAGATTCAAACTAATGAAAATCGTCTGTTTGGAAGGCTTTCCAGAGAGATCTGAGACTCGGTGAGACCTGCTGAGCACTATATCAAAACAGCTTTTCTTTTCTCATTGGAACTGCTGAAACAAAGCCTGTTTCTTTGCGTAGCGTGATGTGTGCCCTGTACCACAATGGCTAAGTATTGGGGCAACATTTCAGGCATTTCAGTGCTTATGGTGTCATTTAGAGACAAACTAGATTAACCACATCAAGAGAAAACTTGATTAAAATGAAACTGAAGTGTGTGTGTGTGTGTGTGTGTGTGTGTGTCATATATATATATATATATATATATATATATATATATATATATATACACACACAGTTTCTATCAGATTATGTTTAAGGCTCTTCTTGGTACAATAATTCCAGCCTCACCCACAAAGGGAATAACTGATTGTGGAGATATTCTCCCTGGTGAATCAAAAACAGGCCTTTGGCTCTGTGATATACCAACATGTTCCAGAAATGAACCAATGGCTGGTGCTCCTATTTTCTGGAAAGCTTGCGCAGCGTATAAGCGAAAGGCCTGTAGTAATAATTAGGTAAAGCTGAGGTAATTCTTACATTAAAGTCCATGTATACAGACAGATAGCCCCTTACAGCACTAAGTGATTTTTGGGTGAATTGTTTTTTCTCCACTTTAATCACAATATAATTAACATGTAAACAGATATAGTTTGTTTGCAACTTCTAAGGACTTCTTTCCAACTAACCAAAGATCAGATCAATTTTCTAAGACAGAAACAGTGCTATTTTGCATATTGAAAATCACTGCTCTTTGAATACTCAGAGCAGATTAGGGTGAATATTCTCCCTTCTTCAATGGTTTGTTTATGAACTAATAGTCAGAGTGGGCAATTCTTACAAATCCTCATAATGTGAAAGACAGTTCTCTGAACAGATGTAATGCCTGGAGGCATAATGGTAAATCACATGTTTATGCAAGTATGGGCTTCGTTTTGCTCTTCAGAGGTTTGCCCTTATTTTTCTTTTTAATGAGGCCTCTAGCCAGTTCCACACTTTCTGGATTGGCATTTACTGTAGTCTGCAGAGTCATTCATTAGTGCACTTTTATGTAGTGTTTTTATGGACTACCTGAACTGTTTTTCAAGATGTGTCGTGAATTCTTTCAGTTAACTGAAAAAGGTTAAGTATGGCATTGTATAATCTCCTGTGTGGGTGTCATGCCAAGACAGGCCGAGTTTCTTCAGCTTTTGTTACAGTTCGTGATGGCGGATGGGAAGCTCTTTCCCATTCCCACCGCTTGGACAGATCATCAGTCTTTTCCTGAGTAGCCCTTGGTGCATTTTCTTTTCCCTTTAGGACCCTGACCACACTTCCGAACACATTTCCAGCTATGTAGCCCACAAGTATCAACATGCTGTGATGACTAATGTGGGCTGCTGCCTTTATGTACAATGACTTTACATCTCCTTTCCAAACTTGTCGGAAGACTTCTGGGCATGTCTGTTATTGTACTTCAGAAAAGTCAGGTATAAAGTTTACTGTGAACTGCTGGTATGTGGACCCAGAGGAGGTTTTCTTTAATACACAATATCAAAGGAATGTTATGAAGAGTGATTATACTGACAATACTTCTCTTCTATGAAATTTAATTTCTTCTCAAGACTCCCCAGATACTCCTCTGTGTGGAACACCATTGATCAGATTAAAAATAAAGAGGCATTTTTCCAAAATTAAGATGGATCATATATATATATATATATATATATATATATATATATATATATATATATTTTTTTTTTTACACTACAAAATATGATCTGTTTCAGCTCACAGTAAGGTTGGATATCAGACCTGTCAGATATATTAAGAAGAGAAATAATGCTATGGAAATTTTACTTGGAGATTAAATGACCTATAAAGATCATCACCTTTCAGTAAGTGTAAAATAAAACAAGGTGTATCAGTCTTGGCAAGGTGAGGCGAATGTTGCTGACACCTGAAATATTCCTTGCGTCATACACCTCAGCAAGTCTCAAATACCCTGCCGTGACTTTTATCAGAAGAGCAGAGGGATACAAAACACGTAGCTCCCTCAGTCTGAGACGAACATGCAAGACACCAGGGGGTCTGCTTACACTGTCACATGCACATTATGCTAAGATTCATTTTATGGATCTTCATTGCAGGGAGCTGAACCCTTCCTTAGAGCTCTTTATAGTTATCTGAGGCTTAGACAGTTTGGCCCTGCCCTTATCCCTTCTTCAGTCTCCCCTCAGTGCTTTGTCTGTGTTTCCAGTAAATATTAATACATTAGCATTTCCTTTTCTAAGGCGCCATAAAACATTTTGTAGTACTAAAATATTTAAAAAGTATTCTAATGCCAGTTCATGTGATTTCACTGAGGTAAATCTGAAAGTTCCCACTGCTTTCCGTACATTTGACCAGCAATACCAAAAAGCCTCACAAGGGATATGCTTTCCCGAAGAACGCCTGTCTGCAGAAGATGGAAGATTTATTTTATGTTTTTTGTGTGAAGGGTAAAAAGAATGATATGACTACAGGCCGTGTCAGTATACAGACCCCTGTTGCCTTTTAACTGATAATGAGTGGGATTTATTCAGTGCTGGTTTGTTTTGAAGACCATAGATCATTCTCCCTAGGGTGGGAGCGCCTCTCTCTTTCCATTGACTGATGGCTCAAAGGTTTATCTGTTTATCCAATGTTCATGGAGCTTATTCACAATTCTGTAAAGTCATGAGTTATTTGACAAACACATTTTGAAGATATACAGTTGGGGGAAAAAAGTATTTGATCCCCTGCTGATTTTGTACGTTTGCCCACTAACAAAGGAATGATCAGTCTATAATTTTAATGGTAGGTGTATTTTAACAGTGAGAGACAGAATAACAACAACAAAGTCCAGAAAAACGCATTTCAAAAAAGTTACAAATTGATTTGCATGTTAATGAGGGAAATAAGTATTTGACCCCTTCGACTTAGTACTTGGTGGCAAAACCCTTGTTGGCAATCACAGAGGTCAGGCGTTTTTTGTAGTTGGCCACCAGGTTTGCACACATCTCAGGAGGGATTTTGTCCCACTCCTCTTTGCAGATCCTCTCCAAGTCATTAAGGTTTCGAGGCTGACGTTTGGCAACTAGAACCTTCAGCTCCCTCCACAGATTTGCTATGGGATTAAGGTCTGGAGACTGACTAGGCCACTCCAGGACCTTAATGTGCTTCTTCTTGAGCCACTCCTTTGTTGCCTTGGCTGTGTGTTTTGGGTCATTGTCATGCTGGAATACCCATCCACGACCCATTTTCAATGCCCTGGCTGAGGGAAGGAGGTTCTCACCCAAGATTTGACGATACATGGCCCCGTCCATCGTCCCTTTGATGCGGTGCAGTTGTCCTGTCCCCTTAGCAGAAAAACACCCCCAAAGCATAATGTTTCCACCTCCATGTTTGACGGTGGGGATGGTGTTCTTGGGGTCATTCCTCCTCCTCCAAACACGGCGAGTTGAGTTGATGCAGCACTGTGTAGTAGTGGTTAGGGCTCTGGACTCGTGACTGGAAGTGGGTTCAAATCCCGGGTGGGCAGTGCTGTTGTGTCCTTGAGCATGGTACTTCACTTAGATTGCGCCAGTAAAATGCCCAGCTGTATAAATGGGTACAAATGTAAGTCGCCCTGGATAAGAGCATCTGCTAAATGACAAATAATGTAATGTAATGATGCCAAAGAGCTTGATT
The DNA here is from genome assembly GCF_036373705.1 of Amia ocellicauda. NCBI lineage: Eukaryota > Metazoa > Chordata > Actinopteri > Amiiformes > Amiidae > Amia > Amia ocellicauda. Next base: position 1,250,648 of record NC_089853.1, read on the forward strand.
TTGCTCTCATCTGACCACAACACTTTCACCCAGTTCTCCTCTGAATCATTCAGATGTTCATTGGCAAACTTCAGACGGGCCTGTACATGCGCTTTCTTGAGCAGGGGACCTTGCGGGTGCTGCAGGATTTCAGTCCTTCACGGCGTAGTGTGTTACCAATTGTTTTCTTGGTGACTATGGTCCCAGCTGCCTTGAGATCATTAACAAGATCCTCCCGTGTAGTTCTGGGCTGATTCCTCACCGTTCTCATGATCATTGAAACTCCATGAGGTGAGATCTTGCATGGAGCCCCAGATCGAGGGAGACTGACAGTTATTTTGTGTTGTGTTGGGTCTTGTAGCCCATTCCAGCCTTGTGTAGGTCTACAATCTTGTCCCTGACATCCTTGGACAGCTCTTTGGTCTTGGCCATGGTGGAGAGTTTGGAATCTGATTGATTGATTATTTCTGGCTCCCAGGTGTCTTTTATACAGGTAACGAGCTGAGCTCTCTTAAAGGGAGTGCTCCTAATCTCAGCTCGTTACCTGTATAAAGGACACCTGGGAGCCAGAAATCTTGCTGATTGATAGGGGATCAAATACTTATTTCCCTCATTAACATGCAAATCAATTTATAACTTCTTTGAAATGCGTTTTTCTGGATTTTGTTGTTGTTATTCTGTCTCTCACTGTTAAAATACACCTACCATTAAAATTATAGACTGATCATTTCTTTGTCAGTGGGCAAACGTACAAAATCAGCAGGGGATCAAATATTTTTTTCCCTCACTGTATAGCAAATATTGTTTAGAAAATATGTTTTTCAATTATCCTGTTGTTGAGTTAATCTGAAGACTTGGTCTTAAACAAATGTATTCAGGAGTGTCTTTAAACATTTGAAAAACAGGGTCAATCTCCACCTATTTGCTGATAGATATGTTTAACAAGCTAAAAATGCATTTGTCCTATATAGTAGAAAGGAGATTGTTATTTTGCCTCCCGCTGCCTTATGCTAATCTCTAACACTGTTAGAAATTATGCAGACACAAGAAATTTAAAAGTAACTGTTGCTAAAGGCATTCATAAGCAGTGTGAAGAGGATTGATTTTTATCTTTTGCAAATTAAATTATACTTTCGTCTTTGGTAATTCTATTTTTAAGCACGTCATGTTCCAGGTAATTACAACAGGTAATAAATTACTCCAGCCTGAAACAGCTTGTGTTTATTATGTAAGATAAGGCCATGACATCCTAGCCAGAGGCAGCACTGAAATGAAATCAGTTTAATCAGTGAGGTCTATGGATTATCTTTTCAACATTAGACCTTGCTTGACACTCTGTAAAACATGTTTTTTTCTAAAGACTTTTCATTTCTTTTCAGTTGGAACAGATTCCCTATAGAGCTGTTTGGGCTGTAAAAAAATCCATCATGCTTTCTTCAGTGCAAAGATGCAAAAAAAATGTAAACCGTTTTCAGAATCTTTGTGCTGGAACTCAGGAGTTCACGAAAATTACTATTGTGTGTTCACATTCAGGTATGTGGAAAGAAGGAAGAGCCTGCCTTTTACAAAAGATTATTGTGCATTTTTGCTACATAACATAAATATTCTTCTTCATCTTATTAGTTTTATCATAATTAATAATACTAGTAATATGTAGAAGAAGAAGATGGATGGTTGGATTGTTGCTGATATTATAATACAAAGATAACATTTAATGTGGTTGCATGACCATCCTCAATAATAGTAAATCGAAAAGACAGCCAGTGGATTACAAAAAGGCAATTGTGTGTGGTTATATAACTCATAATTATGCAGAGACTGATTGATGTGTGTTCTTTTAATAACATCATCCTCCCATGTTTTACAAATCTATGTTGTAAACTATGACACATTATTCTGCTTCAGCTCCAGTCCTCCTATAAAGAATTTATTTAATCAAATTGTATTGACAGTCAGAAACAAACTATCTCACATTTGCAGTGTATGTCTGTAGTCCTAGTTCTAATCCAAATGCTCTACTTGTAGAAACGTAATAAATTTGAAGTATGAACGAGTATGAAGTATGAAAGTATGTGCTACGTACATTTTGTGTGAATAATTACTATAATACATTTCTGGAAATTTCTCTTCCAGGTAAATGAGGAAAGGACAATTTCTCACTGTGGCTCACAGTGACTGGATCAGATTTCACTCCCACATCATTCTTGTCAACATAGGAGCTGAAGTAGTTGTGAGATGTTACACAATGTAAAATATATATTTTTATGTCAATAACATAAGTGTGTTATGTACATATTGTAAAGTGTGGATTACTTCCTAACTAACCAAATAACGTTGTAGCAACATTGCATTGAAGTGAACACAGAACAATCCAGTGTGGTGGCAATGTGAATTGAATGTTATCAAAACATTGTAAAATAAAGAGAGAGAAAATATTTGGAAATATCAAAATACAGAGAATATATTGAAAAGGGTAGTCGTGTCTCCCAACTCACTTCATCCCAGAAGAGATTGTGGAGAGATTTGGGCGCACACTTTGCAATTGTTCCCAATGATCCACACTACTTAGAAATTTCAAAAATTGTAAATATGTATTTTTTTAAGAAACAAACTTCCAAGCGCACACACAACGCATTTCATCTCAATTGTTTTCAACACCTGTTTTTTTATATATATATATATATATATATATATATATATATATATATATATATAATTACCATCACCATCAGCCTATATCAATTTACTGCTTAATGAAGGCTCCCCAAGATGTTTCCACTTGCTTTGATCTACAGCTTCTCTAATCCTTGTCACATCTGCACATTTTATTATTTCAGCTTCCCATCTTTTATGTGGTCCTCTTCTAGGTGTTTTTTCATCTATTGGTATCCATTCATTAGCTTCCTTTGTCTGTCTTTGATCTGTTAATCTTGCAATGTGTCTGGTATATTGCCATTTTAGCATTTTCACTCTTTCAGTGATGTCACATATCTTTGTTTTTGCTCAATTTAACTTGATTCCCTCTTCTTCCCAGTCCAGATCATGAGTATATATACACTCACCTAAAGGATTATTAGGAACACCATACTAATACTGTGTTTGACCCCCTTTCACCTTCAGAACTGCCTTAATTCTACGTGGCATTGATTCAACAAGGTGCTGAAAGCATTCTTTAGAAATGTTGGCCCATATTGATAGGATAGCATCTTGCAGTTGATGGAGATTTGTGGGATGCACATCCAGGGCACGAAGCTCCCGTTCCACCACATCCCAAAGATGCTCTATTGGGTTGAGATCTGGTGACTGTGGGGGCCAGTTTAGTACAGTGAACTCATTGTCATGTTCAAGAAACCAATTTGAAATGATTCGACCTTTGTGACATGGTGCATTATCCTGCTGGAAGTAGCCATCAGAGGATGGGTACATGGTGGTCATAAAGGGATGGACATGGTCAGAAACAATGCTCAGGTAGGCCGTGGCATTTAAACGATGCCCAATTGGCACTAAGGGGCCTAAAGTGTGCCAAGAAAACATCCCCCACACCATTACACCACCACCACCAGCCTGCACAGTGGTAACAAGGCATGATGGATCCATGTTCTCATTCTGTTTACGCCAAATTCTGACTCTACCATCTGAATGTCTCAACAGAAATCGAGACTCATCAGACCAGGCAACATTTTTCCAGTCTTCAACTGTCCAATTTTGGTGAGCTTGTGCAAATTGTAGCCTCTTTTTCCTATTTGTAGTGGAGATGAGTGGTACCCGGTGGGGTCTTCTGCTGTTGTAGCCCATCCGCCTCAAGGTTGTACGTGTTGTGGCTTCACAAATGCTTTGCTGCATACCTCGGTTGTAACGAGTGCTTATTTCAGTCAAAGTTGCTCTTCTATCAGCTTGAATCAGTCGGCCCATTCTCCTCTGACCTCTAGCATCAACAAGGAATTTTCGCCCACAGGACTGCCGCATACTGGATGTTTTTCCCTTTTCACACCATTCTTTGTAAACCCTAGAAATGGTTGTGCGTGAAAATCCCAGTAACTGAGCAGATTGTGAAATACTCAGACCGGCCCGTCTGGCACCAACAACCATGCCACGCTCAAAATTGCTTAAATCACCTTTCTTTCCCATTCAGACATTCAGTTTGGAGTTCAGGAGATTGTCTTGACCAGGACCACACCCCTAAATGCATTGAAGCAACTGCCATGTGATTGGTTGATTAGATAATTGCATTAATGAGAAATTGAACAGGTGTTCCTAATAATCCTTTAGGTGAGTGTATATATATATATATATATATATATATATATATATATATATATATATATATATATATGCACATATAGTAACAATTTGACATGATTAAGAAACTAAATATAATGGATAATATAAAGTAAACCATTTAATAAGGTGAAATAATGCCAACACGTGGCTTTCATTAACATTGCATTATTAATGAGTTACAATTATATACTTTGTACTTGTGTGTCATTGATTCTGTCCTAGCTTTTCACAAAGTCAGAGCTATGACTTTGCAGGCTTAGACTCCTGATGTGTTTATCATATTATACAAACATCTCCCTTTTCTTCTTCTTGTCACTGGGACAGCGATCAGTCATGACAGCATATTGACATTAATTATTTCACAGCCAATTCCACTTACATCTATCAAGCCAAGAGTTTTGGAGAGTGAGGCTTCATCTACATGTTCTCACCATGGCGCATCTCCCAGCCCGACGGCTTCCCGGGAACACAGTCAGCTATACTGTTACGAAGCAGAACCTATTGATTACAGGAAATAAGTCCAACTGTCAAACTATGAGCTCACATTTCATGGAGCCTTGCTTCAAATCTCATAATAAGGCTAAAAAGTGACAGTAATAGTATAATTTACATACGCCTGGTTCTTTTGTTTAAAAGGGAAGGGAGGGGAGGGGAGGGGCATGAGTTTGCACAAAAAAAAAAGACATGAAATGCTGCTCATCAGAGACCCTCTAGACTGGGGGTGTATAAGTGTGAGGTGTTGTCCGTCTTACAGTCTCACAAAAGCCCTGCAGGAAACCTGAGACGAAAGCTCAGTTTAGCAATCAAAACCTGTTTGAGTTTATGTAATGAGCTTATGAGGATACTGTTTCCCTTGATGAAGAATCAAGAGCTATTAACTGACTCTTTTCTTCTTCACCTAAAAATATCAGGCTTCAGAGTAAAGGAGATTTGCTTTCTCTCTAGGACGGAGAGGAATAAGTGGTGTGGCTAATAATTGCATGTTCTTTCTGCCCATTAATCGACAGCTTACATCTTTCATATACTGTCCAGCAGCAATAATAAAGCACTGAGCACTAACAGCTAAGAAATTATAATTAGCCAAATTACTTGTGGTCCATCTCCTCCAGGCATTGACTCTTCAGAGTTGAGAATTATGGCAATTCAAGGCAGTTCCTTACAGCACCAACAATACATTGACACCACATTAAATATACAGGAGGGCAATGTGCATCATAGTTTAAACAGTCCTCATTAGACTTGTACTTTACACTGTTCAAAAGTTTTGAAATATAAGTAGCATGTCTGTTCTTTTCTGGGGCGATAACAGCTTCAGAAAGCACCAGGTCTCCATGCACGCTAATGCTATTATTATCGACCACAGGAGCACAAAGAACACCGGTTTTGCCATCACAGCGCTGACTTCAGCACAAATTTGATGGCTGTAAAGCAGCACTTGTCATTTACAAGTCATTTAACAAGAGCATGATGTCTTGTTAGACCTTAATTGGCTGACTTTTTTTTATTACATTATTATTTTCTGTGAAATAAAATGTTCATTTTGAAAAGGTGTAGTTTGTCGAAAAAGAGGTAAAGGATGGTATGAGTAAAGCAGATGGCTACTAGAAAAAATAATTATGTTTAACACCAGAATCTCTGAATTTGCTCAGAGAGAATTCATGATTTTGATTTGTCAGCCCAATCTAGAATTACCCACTTAATTTTTATATTAAGATTATATACTCCCAGATGCATTGATATTTGTATGAACTAGGAACATTTAAATTTGAGTAAACACAAGTGACACATTTACATAGGAAACGAGTTGAGGGGTGGGATGGAGAGTAAACTTTAATTTTCTGCGGATTTTCTGCTTGAAGGGGCATAAAAAAATACTTTTCGCAAAGCTTTATTCTGCTAAGGCAAGAACTGATCAAATGACAGTATTATAGACAGGCACCAGTAATGTTGAATCAACTTTCTGGTCCTTAAAAAAATTGAAATTCCTGAGAATTTGTCAAAATAAAAAATTAATTGCATGTCATATTGGTTTGAGAACACAGTGAAAAACTGTACATCTTAAGAGTTATTGCACTTTCTGTTGTTAAGCATTACTGTGAACATCAAGTGGGAGTTTACGAGGTGAAGAAGATGAATGAAGACAATGAACAAAAGCATCTATCTCTTAATAATCTGAAATGTGAGGTGTTTGACATGGGAAGCATAACACAACGTGGGCTGCCAGACCACTTAGACCAGCTCACTGACATCACACCCAGGGGAATTAAACACTTCATGAAGGGAATGTACAAAAAAGCCATTGGACTGCATGTGCCAAATGCAAGGCTCTGGCAACAGCAGTGGGACAACAGTGGCTGCCAATTAATATGCCTTCTCTTTACAGAAAAGTAAAGCCTTGAAATGCCTAACATTACATGTACTATGAGGCAGTTATTAAAATGAAACTGGGAACAAGCTGTAACAACCAGAAAAACAGCTGGGAGTCACTTTTCATAAAGTACGATGGGTTTCCATTGACAGCCCTCTCTAGCTTCCAGTTTCCCAGCAGTGAAAGTTAGTTGGCCACCTTAGCAGGTTTGAAAAAACATGTTTTCTTTAGCCTCCAGATGTAAGTTCTTGATTGTTCTGGTAATTTATTATTTATCCCTTATATATTGGTATATTGGTATATTGGATCACTTAGATATTAATGGACACCAAACGAGCACGATGGGTCGAATGGCCTCCTCTCGTTTGTAAACTTTCTTATGTTCTTATGTTCTTATGGTACATCCAAATGTGGGTGCACTATTTATCTTATTTATCTTTCCATTTAATTTGACAAAGCAATCAGGCCGGAGGATATGTATATATGTATGTGTATGTATATATATATATATATATATATATATATATATATATATATATATATATACATACATAAATATATGTATATATATATATATATATATGTAATATTTATACATGATGAAGAATCGGTTAAAACACACAACACTGCCTTAAAATCAGAGCTAAAGCTAAAGTCTGCTAAGTATCTGAATTAAAGCTAAAATACTTTGAGAAAATAATACTGTTTGTGCAGATTATTTTAGTGCTGTGTGCGGATAAAGCTCTGCAGCCTTCAGAAAGCAATCCAGAACAATCAATGCACTAGATGCAAATTCTTGTTATTTACAACCTGTTGGAAGTGCATTAGTGAGGCATTGTTTTCAGCGAGGCAAGTAATTGACATTTGTGCGATGGCATCAGAGGTTTAAATGTCTTCACAAAAACTTAATCATGAGACGTCTATAAATTATTCATAATTAGCGTATTAGCAGGCAATTAAAAATCTCTTACTAATGCATTTCTACATTATTTATTTATCATTTCTATTGAATCGGTAATATACCTTTGTTTCATTAACTATATGGATTCTAGGATGTGGTTAAAAAACATCTTGTTTAATATTTGTATTATTTCACAATGGGCAACTGACAAACAAATGATACAGTAGCAAAGCCTGAGCAGAATTTAAAGTCAAAATAAATCAGTACAAGATAGTACATAGTATCTGTGCAAAATAATAGAAAACTCCTAGCAACAGCCTTTGGTTGTGGTGTAAATATATAAAAATAATGTTCTCAGTTTCAGCTGATGAAGCTATAAAGTTTGAAAGCTGTTAGTTTGAAATAAGTGCATAGTAACAATACATTATGTAATGTTTGGGTATTGTATTAAGATGACTGTGAGCTGTTTGCCACAATAAACTATGAATGCCTGATTTTCTAGCTCTGTGAATCAAAAAAGGTCTTTATATAGCAAACTGCCAGCAGAAACCCCATCACTCCAACTCTGAATTAATGGAAGATGTCATTACACACAGAAAAACACATTTCACTACTGCCTCCCAGGAGAAATTCAAATCTACAGCCTTGTCACGTATTTAAAAAAATGAAAAGAGAAATGATATCAAGAAGAAACTAAAGAGGGATATATTCACAAATATAATAAGACTCCAGTCAAATTGGAAAATCTGGAAAATGTCACTCTCAACCAGCAGATGGAGCTCGAAGCACTTTCTAAAATGTCTGCCCTGTGTGTTGAAACTCCATGTATCTGTCTATATATCTGTCTGTCTCTCACCAGGCAGCTGTGCTGTGTAATAAACATGTAAACAGTTGTAAAATGTGTAATTTAGCATGTTATTAACTGCACATAGGTTTCTTATTTATGTGTATTGTGAGTTAGCCCTGAGAGAGAAGAGAATGAGAGAAACAAAAAGGCAGACAGAAAGGCTTTAGCGCAATGGGGAAAAGCCATAAAGAGCCCTGTGATGATGACTTACAAAAAATTGAATATAACAGCCTGACTTAAAAATCAGAAGAAAAAAAAGTTAAAATAACAATGTATACCTCTACAAGTGCAGGCGAACATAGTCCCCATTAATTTTAATTAAATCCACATGTCTAAATATTAGTAAAAGCTGTGTATGACAATTGCTGTGGCATATTTTGGTGTGTGATGGAGCTTACTGATTCTCTCTGATTGCTCTCACTCTGCGTTTACACTGGAGGTGAGAGAGAGAGAGGGTTCGTCTTCCTTGCTGTGTTATCTTTATAAATAAATGATGAATAAAATCATTTAAAGCAGGGATTGTTAATTATGAATAATTTGTTATATTTTTATAGGGATCCCTTTAAACTAATGATGTGCATTTATTTAAATTACAAAAAAAAACTCCCTTATGGTTTTTCAGTTCATCTATAATTCTAATTGAATTGTATTTAGTACATGCTGCCTTTTTATTATATTTAAGTTTTTTCCCATTTAATGCAAGTGTCAGTTTTTTCTCTTGCAGCTCTGTTATGCAGTCGTCTTAACTGTTTCACTTTAAACACAATTCCTTGTTTGAGAGTTGCCAGGGGTTAAAGCAACTTAAGTCAACATCATATGAAGTGGAAGTTTTGCATTGACAACAATGTGCTTTATTGTGAAATCCAAAGTAACAAGCCATTATAATTAGTTGGAATCTGAATTATACAGAGTAAGAAAAACATTTAACTTGCAGTTACTGTATAAAATACAGTTTCTGGGCCACCGGACCTTGACTGTTGTTTCATGAAATGTAAAAGAAAAGTGCTTCAGTCTGCGGAGAGCTAACTAAACTTAGGCCAGTGAGTGATGGGAAGCTGGCCAAACATCAAGCATTTTGAGGAATGGTGGCACAGCCTTCACAGTAATAGCCTGCCATCGACCAGCCGAACTGTCCCTTCTTGTCTGAGATTTGTGTGTCCTCTGGTTGGTCATATTTCTGCAAATTAGAAATATTTATGTGGAGATGTCTGCAAATAAAAAAGCAAATATCTCGCTGGGCACATTTGTCCTCCGGCTTTGCGATGCAGTCCCAGGCCCTGGGGCATCGCTTTTTACATTTTTTTTTCTTCCTTTGACTTTTCATTTAAAAATATACAAGTTCAAGGGAAAAAAATAGCAAGTTATCCTAGAAACTGGGTGTCCCTGCAGTTCATCATGGTGAGCACATTCAAAATCCAAACATCCACGCAAAGAGAGAAAGCTTTTATCGTAACTTTTCCAAGTACGATGACATTCATTAGCAGTTTATGTACCCTTCAAAGATAGCTATTCAACAGTGTGAAATCAAATTTGATTTGAGATTTGAAGAGGAAATGGTTCACTTTAGAAACACAATGTACTGAAGATCTATGAAAATATAATTGACTTCAGTCACAATACCTTAGTTTGAAGTGTTACTCGGTTTTTTGAAGGGCATTTACGATGTAGAGCTGTAGTGTTTATTATGAAGGCACGCGCTGTGCAAACTGATTGGTTCAGACAGGTGGGTATGATTAAAAGCCATTCAGACAGAATAGAGAAATAATGATGTCTTGTCTGACATGACTCTCCACAGATATTTTATAAATAAAACAAAAAATAGGCTTATTTTGAATGATCCCCGCTTTGCACCCCTCTACAAAATAATATGAATCCACCATGAATTGAAAATACTGACCTTGCCAAATGAGCTTTGCTGAAGTGAGGCCACAAGGAGAAAGACTGGAGTTGTTAGGTCAGGTTTCAGCCAAGACTAAAGCAGGTGTGTCAGCTGCCAGATAGGAGAATGTCATTTGTTCCCTCAGTTTGATGTTGTGTATCTATAATTAGTGACCTGCCTGTCTGTCTTTTTTCCTTTCTAGTGGGGACAACTCTGTGACATTAACTGACATAGAAATAAGGCTCTACCATTGCATTGCTGTTTTATGATTACAAGAGAGAAAGAGAAATTTTTATTTGTCTAATAAAATTGATCTTTGATTAATCTGTTGGCTTAGTCTATGTCACAATTCCCTCGGGGAGCTCGGGAACAGGGGACCCAAGTGCAGTGCTGGATCGCGCGATTGTCGGACAGGCGTGGGTCGGTTACCAGCGGATCAGGGCAAACAAGGGCTGGGCGAAGACGTGGTCGGGGGAACAGGCGATGGTCAGGCGATCGGGCGAACAGAGCAGGCAAAGGCGAGACGGAGTCGTGGTTGTGAAGACAGGCAGGAGGTCAATGGAACAAGACAGATATGGGGTTCGAGGGAACAAAGGCTCGGAGGAAAAGGGAAAAGGGAATAGGGAAAAGGCTAGGTAATGCAGATGGAACTGACAAAACTTTGCCCTGACTGAGGGAAGTGAGGGGATTATAAAGAGAACAGAAACTGGGAAGGCAGGTGCAGGTCCAATGGAAACAGAGGGATAGAACAGGAGTGCACATGGGTAACCGGAATGTTAATAGACAGAGTGATGAGAGCAGGGAGAAGGCAGGGAAATGGCGGCCCCTAGTGGGGATAGAGGGGGAGCGCTAGGGGACCATGACAGTCTAGCAAATTACTCAAGGTTATGGAAATGTTTCTTCTGAGCTCTGCTGTGAAACCCTCAGAAAGAACAATCTCAGTTCTACAGTCTTCTTATTCCTTTTCATATATGTAGCTGCCCCCCCCCAGAAAATAAACAATAAAGAATAGGACTTTCAGGAGCATATTAATATCATGCCTTATTTGAAGAGGAAGTTTCGCCTTGCTTTTAAAGCTGATGGCGAGTTTAACATTTCAAAAACAAATCTGCGAGGGCCTTCTGAAGCAGATGCACATCAGATGTGAGACACATCAGTTGTGGCAGAGCGTTCCAAAATCCTTGTCAGGAATCATAAGTGAGAATCTTTTTTTAGCCTTTCCCCCACACAAGGAAACAGATCCTGGTAACAAGTTTGAATATCTGCAAACTCTTCATAAAATACTTGTGTTGGCTGCTGTGTAGAACCCATGGCACTCTCTGCAGGCTATGTGTGCTTTGTTCTGTAGCAGGAAAAAGAGACAAAGATAGACAGGAATTAGGGTGGAAAAAGCCAAATAAAAAAAGAATATAATTTGGAGTGCTGCACAACTGAGACAAGTACATTTGTGCATTTTATACAAATCTATATCAAAATCTGTCTATCTCTCACAGCCCTAACGGTATGCAGTACAATATTAGGTTGCTTGCATTTCATTATGTTTCATTATTTTTATTGAAATATTTATGAATAGCAGGTAGTTGGCAATAGAAAATGACAACTTTTAAAAATATAATTTGACACATTTTTTTGCAGAAGCAGTGTAGTGTGAAAGGACAAGCTGGGTCCCTGATGTTGCTACTTTATAGCTGTTGTAATGTGTGGTACTGATGTGTTGCTCTTTATGAATTAAATCTTGCAATATATATCCCTTTTCAATACTCCATATGCAAATGTTAAAAGCAAGAAGGTGTTATGATATAAAAAAGTACACTGAATTTTAAGTGATCCCAACTCAACTTTTTAACAACCTCCTTTTAGAGAGAGAGAGCAATGCATTCGTAGGTATTCAGATTTAATGTCATATAAAGGTAATCTATATAGGGACTATCCATTCTTTTACATTAATTGTTGCATGCCCTTTGGTGAAACTAATCTAAATTCTGATTCATGTTCATATCATGGTAGTTAGAAATTGATTTATTTTATCGTAGTTGTATTAAAATCCCATGACATGACAGGGAAAGCACTGTATCTGCCTCACGTAAAATTGATTTGTACATTAGTGTGCAAGTTTAAAAAGAACTTGAAGAAACTTAGTATATCATGTAGCAGGATGCCCAGAAGTATGAAAACATTTATGAAATCAATAAAGAAATTACAATGCTCAAGGCATTTTAATAGATAAGTGATTCAATTATAAATATTGATGTATGTATTTGCAGTTTTATTTATCCTTCAATCTATGTGTAATTTGTTACTTTAATAAGTATTTGAAAATGTGTCTGTATTTCCATGAATCTTTTGTTCTGGCTGTGAGAAAACAGTGGCTCAACAGTAGTACACCAATTGAAAGTTGAAACCATGTAATGGGTTACTTTTTTAAACAGAAATGCATGGCTTAACAACATACGTTTGTTGAATAGCTAACAAATAACAGTTTAATGAATAGAAAACTACAATTTACCACAGGACATCCATTTAACTGAAAACTTTCAAAGGGTGACATTTAATTCAAAGTCCACTATTTCCATTTGAATTGCTTTCTTAATAGAAACATTAAATGTTGCTGAATTGGCAACATTGGCCTCCTTTGCATAAAAATGGTCAACACAGAGCCAAACAATTTCCTAAATGAAAAGGTGACTTCCTGCCCATAGTTTCACTGGAGTTATTGCTAAAACATAGTTTTTGATGAGACACAAGAATGTGATAGTTTCACCAAGGCAAATGCTCTGCTAATTCAGATGCAATTATAGTACAGCTTTAAAACACCAATGCTCTCTGTTAATGCAATGCCTACAGTAAAGATATATATATATATATATATATATATATATATATATATATATATATATATATTATAAACCATGTCAAGTTGCATCATCGCTGTGCTCATGCTGCTACAATTCCCTGCCCAGACCTTTGATAATGATTGTCCTTAGTTGTTATCTTTCTGACAGTTCTGACAAGAAAAAAGTACATACAACGATCAGCCATAACAGCCATAACATTATGACCACCTGCCTAATATTGTGTAGGTCCCCCTTTAGCCGCCAAAACAGCCCTGACCCGTCGAGGCATGGACTCCACTAGACCTCTGAAGGTGTGCTGTGGTATCTGGCACCAAGACGTTAGCAGCAGATCCTTTAAGTTCTGTAAGTTGCGAGGTGGGGCCTCCATGGATTGGACTTGTTTTTCCAGCACATCCCACAAATGCTTGATTGGATTGAGATCTGAGGAATTTTGAGGCCAAGTCAACACCTTGAACTCGTGATTCATCAGACCAGGCCACCTTCTTCCATTGCTCCGTGGTCCAGTTCTGATGCTCACGTGCCCATTGTAGGCGCTTTCAGCAGTGTACAGGGGTCAGCATGGGCACCCTGACTGGTCTGCGGCTATGCAGCCCCATACGCAACAAACTGCGATGCACTGTGTGTTCTGACACCTTTCTATCAGAACCAGCATTCACTTTGTCAGCAATTTGAGCTACAGTAGCTCATCTGTTGGATCGGACCACACGGGCCAGCCTTCGCTCCCCACGTGCATCAGTGAGCCTTGGCCGCCCATGACCCTGTCGCCGGTTCACCGCTGAAGACTCTGTATATGTTTTATATTGATGTTAGCATTAGAAATTGTTTGTATACAGACTCAGCAAATTAGCTTTATCTAGCCTAGCAAAACCAACAAGGTGGTTGTTAAAGATACATCCTATTGAAAATGTTCTCTAATGTATGTATTATGTATTTAGTAACTGGGGATTGACCTTTATGACCTGGGGCAGGATGAAACATAATTTGAGATGCACTGTAAAGCTCCAGGAAATTGTAGGTGGCCACTGCAATTTCCATAAGAGAGCTCAATATTCGATAAGGTGTAGTTATGACAAAATTGTTTGCCTGACCAGGCAAAGAAAAAGACATTCCTATCCCCTGATTATTTGAATAGCTCATCGTACATACATACACACCTCGTAGGTGGCAGGTTGGGATGGATGGGAGCTGAAAACGCAGCACTATACCACCTGCCCCTCAGGAGGAAGAAATTATTGTAACTGACAAACATGATTCTTTTGGCTTCTTTTCGCTTTGCTCTAGTGCCAAACAGGAGGGAATGAAGACTCTGTATATGTTTTATATTGATGTTAGCATTAGAAATTGTTTGTATACAGACTCAGCAAATTAGCTTTATCTAGCCTAGCAAAACCAACAAGGTAGTTGTTAAAGATACATCCTATTGAAATTATTCTCTTTTACCATTTCTGTTTTTGTATGATAAGAGAAATGGGTTTGTCCGAATGTATCGCCGATGGGTTTTCCCGAATGTATCCACTCTTGGGTTTGTCTGTGTGTGGATTTCCTGTTTCTCCTCTCAAAGTCAAAGATGTTACATCGTTGTTAAGAAAACCACAAGATCATACCGTTTGTTTGCTGTAACAGGACCAGACATCTTCCTCTATGATGACCTCCTCCCTTGGGAAGGGCAGCCTACAAACTTTCCAGGGTTTTCATCTTTTGGAGCTTCTGATTGGATGAATGGCCACAAGATTCTATGTCACTTTCCTATAAAGCTTCACTCATGTTTGTAAACATTAAGTCCTCACTGAAGGAATTTTCCTGACGTGGGGCTTCCGAGCCGGCTTGATTAAAGTACTATTTGCTTTATCTCAACGACTTCTCCACTTATTTCCGAGACGGGTTCTACAACCGCTTTTCCTTCCTTGGACCACTTTTGATAGGTACTGACCACTGCAGACCCCACACCCCACACCCCACAAGAGCTGCAGTTTTGGAGATGCTCTGACCCAGTTGTCTAGCCATCACAATTTGGCCCTTGTCAAAGTCACTCAGATCCTTATGCTTGCCCATTTTTCCTGCTTCTAACACACCATATATCCCACCCACTGACAGGTGCCATGATAACGAGATTATCAGTGTTATTCACTTCACCTGTCAGTGGTCATAATGTTATGGCTGACCGGTGTATATAATATATGTAGTTAGAGTAATGATGTTAAAATGGCAATGGGCTGGACACATTGCAAGAAGAACACATCAGAAATGGATTATTAAAACTATAGAAAAATGATTAACAAGAAGACCACGAAGAAGATGAGATGATATCAGAATCTTTGCTGGTGAAACCTAGAAAGTGGAAACATATTGCGGAGACCTTCATCCAACAATGTAGATACTCGTGATTACATCAAATATGGTTTTGAAAATGGTTTATGGTGAAAATAAGTTATCAGTTCACCCTGACTGAAATTTTGTTATAAAAGCTCCAGGCATCATGGCTCTGCATAAAGGAACATGCAGTGTTCATACCTTGTGAGTCATTCAGCATTAATACATTTATAAAATGGCCTTCCAAGGACAATTTACATCCTTAAATGCATACCCCATGAATAAATGTGATTATTGTTTATAGAAATATTTTGTTGTTGTAGATAAATGGTCCCATTTTGATTTGTGACAGCAGAGGCAATGAGAAATGGTTGGGAGGGAATGAAATAATCGAAATGACATTCAAACAGTAGGTGACTCATGAAGACAGGCTATTAATTACTCCTTATGTGTCACTCATGTGATTGCTGCAAGTTCCATGTTGGAAAAAATATTATATTCCCCAGAAAAAGTAGCCTTCCCTCTTCATCTTTGTTTCAATGAATAGCCCTGGGTAGAATTGGCCTAATCTTGAGCTAAGCGAATCAGTGTCATTTTCACATGAAAACACGCCATTGGGTGTTATGAGACTTTGACATTATGTAAGTCTGGAAACTTCAGATTTTGAATAATGTTTTTCAATACATAAATATATAGGCTATCTGAAGAGAGATTCTCATGGCACTAGAAACGTTGCTGCAGGAGCAATGGCTCACAATCCATCAAGATGATTGCAGCGGTCATTATAGACAAGGATGGGCTTACTGCCTATTAACAACACTGTACCAGCTGACTGTTGTCCCAATTACTCTTTCTAATGTTGTGTATGTTTGATTTGAACAATTTAAGTTATTTCAATCATTGTGTAAACATAAATGGACCAGGAAGGGACACTACTGAGATGTTTCCACATTCTGATTCTGATCGTCCTTCACGTATATGAAAAGTAATAATAGGGGAACTCTTGATGCATACGCTGATACAAAGATAAATTAACCATCTCTGTCTATCTGAATTTAATGCTAGATTGTCAAATGGCATGTGATCGATATCTGCATCACACTGCATTTGTAAAATGCCCTTAAACCCTCTTCATTGATTCAGAGGGAACAACTCCAGAATGTATAATGCAATTTGTGGGTCACTGATTCATGGATGCCCAAACTATCCATAAAGCCCTTTATTGTTTGTTTTGTTTCACAGAAAACTCTAGAAGTTTTAGAGTCAAGTTTCCAGCAATGTTATCTCCACACACACATTGTGGACACTCTTTTCTCTCCAAACGATGGCATTAAAGATCCAGAGCACAACATGAAAAGCCCATCCCGTACGCTCAGTTGGATCCAGCTCCCGCTAATCGAATTCTCTGAATTGGCTTTCCAATAGTTTAGTGCTTCTACCCCCATGTAATTTGCTAGGTTTATATTCTATTAACCTTAGGTGAAGGTACAAAACATTTAGACAGGTGTGCTTTATTACAGAAGCAAGGCACACTGTCTGGGTAATTCAATGGGATTGTACACGGCTTTCCTGTCTCCCATAAAGGTTTCTAACTAAAATTGAGGATTTCATTTTTACCCTGAAGACTTTTTAAAAATGTGCCTGTAAACCTTGGGAGATGACTGAGTCATCCCAAACTAAATGTCTGCTTTGCTTATGTGCCAACATTATTTCTTAAGTCATATTTTTAGTTTTGCTATCATACTACACAATAAATATGACTACATGAAAGATGGGAAGATGAAATCATACACTTTGCAGGTGGATTGAAGCCAGTGGAGACAACTTGGGAGCCTTCATCCAGCAGTGTATCGATACTGGCTGATGGTGATGGTGATGATATACAGTACTGTGCAAAAGTTTTAGGCAGGTGTGAAAAAATGCTGTAAAGTAAGAATGCTTTCAAAAATAGACATGTTAATAGATTATATTCATCAATTAACTAAATGCAAGTGAGTGAACAGAAGAAAAATCTACATCAAATCCATATTTAGTGTAACCAAAGTAGGCCCTCTAAGGATCAATGGAGCCCAACAAAAGGCAGTTGAATAAACTTAATACAAACTAATGCATACAAATAACATTTACATTTTGGTCCTGACATCTATATTCAAAAGTGTTGCTATGCTCTATGGATGGATGACTTACTTAAATTATTACATTAGATGCAATAAAGGAAAAGCTGTGAGTTATGAAAGATAATAATAATAGGGATGAATGCTGTTTGGAGATTTTGCATTGTATTGGTTGATAATATATTGTTACAAGGAAATCTGAATTCTATAGTTGATACTTTTGCAGAAATTCATATGAATTGCAGTTCAGATCATGTCAACTTTAATTATGGCTTATCCATGTAAGGCTGTTGAGTATGGAAAAGAAAGTGTTGTGTCTTGTAGCGAATGTGATGGCAAAACCAATGCAGCAATAACCTGTGTGAATACAGATGCAAGGAAACATCTCTCCAATACCACACTGTCACGGCATTTGTGGTTTTGCATGCAGTGAATGGCAGGCATAGGGGCTCAGTGATCTCTGTCTGTATTAGAGAGCTATCTGTTCAGCCTGTTTGAGATCAATTTGGATCCATGGGTTAAGAATATGGTACCGTGTGTGTAATCACATTGATCTTTGCTGTAGTGTAATGAAAGTCTGATGAGATCTACACTCAACTATTGTGAAGGAATGGAAACATTTTAATGTGCCAAGGATAGATATTTATTCTTTTTGATTTAAATCTTACAAATCTCTCTCCTGTCCTATGATTACAAGAAAGTGGGAACAGAGTTGAGGCATTTAAAGATTGTAGGATGAGGTGTGCTCTGACTCATTAATATGAGTCTGTTTTTCCTCTGTAGAAAAACAAAACTAAGGATACATTTTGAATTCAAACCAATGGCCCTGAAGGAACACAGATGTACTGTTACTACTGGATGAAATCATCAAGTCTGCCCATGGAAAAATTATAAAACATAACATTATATATTGTGTAGGTATGAACAACCATATAACCTCTTCTTCCCCCTCCTTATAATTATAATACTCCTACTAATAAAATCGAGTCAAAATGAGTTTTCTCCCTTTCTCTTCCAGCAGCTAACTGAAAAATATGTATCCCTTAAAGTGTCACCAGGTTTTCACATTGCAGGTGCAATGTCCTTGGAGATGGCAGAGCTGTTATAAATATTCATTTTGCCTTACCACACGTGTTGTTGGATGTTGCCTGCTTAAATTATTTGTGCTCCCAACACTTCCCATAATTGGAAATTGCTTTAACTGCTTAAGAATATTCAGACTAAAGCAGCTTAATGTAGAAGAACATTTTAATAGGCGGAACCGTCATTTTGCCTTGTATCATAATTTTGGTCTTGTCTAGAGTTTTGTCTTCAGTTCTTTCCTCCCTCTACTGGTGCCTGCTGTAAGAATCAGCTATTTTAAATACATTATTTAAAAAATATATAATGTATAAATCAAGCTACATTTTAGAGTAGTGTTGGCATTACAGTGAGAGCAGGCAACATTTCATTGGGAAGCTTAATACCCACAGTCCCACAGTCTATGGCATTTAACACATCCCTGAGCACTTCATTCAACTGACCTTACACTACTGGCAAACTCTCAGGCGTTCCTTACAAGAACTGTGAGTGAACGCTAATGGGATTATATGTGACAGGCTCATAATGTACTAGACCTCAAATTTCTGAATGTAAAATAGCCATCTCTGCACAATGTTCACTTAGAAAAGTCACGTCTAAAAAGATTGCACAGAACACGCCTGGATCCATGGTGATAAATATGTAATGTTCCATGTTTAGTTTGAAGTGATGTTCCATGTTAGTGCAGTCACTCCTGTTTTTTCTTGGTTAGGTGCTGAGCTGAGGTTATCCTCTGGTTAAACCATAGAGGGACGATGTCACCTGCAGAACTCCCCTGACAGCCAACTGCCACACCAAATTTGCCAGCGTGAATTTAGAAAACTTTATTTATAGTCTTTGATCACCACTGGTGAAATGCTTTGACTGTTACCGCATTTGGAGTTCTTTTAACACACCACTAAATGGCAAACCAGAAATGCTTGCTCCTGAACCATTACCTGTATCACAAGCTAATACCATTTGCACTCTACTAGTAGAGTATAAAACTCTTCAGTTTACATGTATGAATTTGCTATGTAACATGCACTTTATTACCAGAAGTAATGAGACAAAAGACAAAGACACCGTTTTGGTAATATACTGTATGTGTTTAAATTTAAGCACTATTTTCCAAACAATTACTTAGAAGCCTGTAGCATACGAGTATAAAAATACCTATCTCTGTAGTTATTTATTAAATTGTATTTGTTAATGATATCTAAGTTTGGCTGGCAGAAATTCAGCATTCAGGATGATGAACCTAAACATCCTGTCTGTAATAAAGAACTTGATCTTCAAGTAGTAATGATGGGTGTTGGTAAATTAAATGGAATTGTTGCAAATTCATAACAACTTTTTATATATTTTAGCAAATAACTACTGTATGACTGATTTAGCCTCAGGATGCTGTTATGATATTACTTGTATCTGGGAAGTCTGAACAGTGAATGCTTTATTCTCGTGCTATTGTAACTTCAGGGCAAGGAGGTGAATGCTTCATTCCTTTGTGAGAAATCTGCTGTAGACAATCATGTTTGCATCAGAAACCAGCTAACTAGGACCTCAGCAATAACCTCTCATTATATCCACTTACAAATTCATGGTAAGAGCATAAAATCTGGTCCTTGGCTTTAGAAGCAGGGCTCATTTGAACTTGAAATAAGAAATTGGCAAACACACAAAGAAAATATATTGACTACAATATTGAACTGTCCTTGGTGAGAATGTTATCAGTCTGCTTTCAATCGTATAATTTCATGTGGGTAAAGGAATGAAATACCATAATCATTGCCCCTATTGAAAAAAGTCTATATTTCTTGCTGTGATGATCACAAAATCCATCTAATAGTGTGTGGAGCATATTAAGTGTTATTGTTTATCCTAATCTGCCGCGCTCATGGCTTCTGTCTTGCTTTGCCATTGTGTGGAGGTGGTTTTCTCTCAAGATCTTGATCTGGAATTTTCCAGTTCTGTAAGCTTTTGAAGTCTTCGGTGTTGTACAGAGCACAATCACTCTTCCATGCTGTTGGGGATAGCTGCTTGGAGTGTATTCTTAAAGTACTGACAATGAATACAACTTTGAAACAGCCCTTGAAAAAGCAATTATGATCCTCACAGCCTTCCATCACTTCTGATTCTACCTACAGAACCAAATAGCATTTGAAGCAGTGAGCAGAGTTTATAACTGTGTGCTGAGCCTGGAGATGTATTCTGTGGCTTAATGCATTTCAGCTCTACTTCCATACGGCAACATTTTACATACAGATAGCTTATCACATGGAATCTGTTCTAAAAATGAACAAATAAAATGGTCAAATAAATGTGTTTTACATGGAAATACCCAGAGTTCCATGTATGTGACTGATGTAGTGCTTATATACACCACAGAGCCAGAATGAGTGACAGTATTGTACCTATACAATACAAATATTTCATGCCTTCAGAAATCCACAGCAGATAAGCACTTGAAATGTTTGGAAAGAGAAATAAGTTTAAATAAAGTGTGGACACCAGGGAATCTTGAAAGAATGATTGAAGTGGGAGCCAGCCCTGGAGTGTCGAATCATAGTAGATCTACACTGTACTGTGGCAAGAAATATATTTCCAGGAGAACAGTAAACGGTGGGGAGGAAAATATAAGAGAGAAAAAAGAGAAAAGAAGATAGTTAAAATCGCTCTGTATCAGCTCCAGTGATACAGTCTCAGGTTATGATCTTTTTCCCCCAGTTTCATGATTTTCATAATGAAATATATATCTAGAAACAGTTGTTGTTGAATGGGAAGGCTTTAGTCCTTAGAGGCAGGGATGTTAATCATAGTACAGCATCTTGACACAATCCTGGCCTGGCATAATACTTATTAAAGGCCAGTAATCCAATTGCTAACCCCGCCTCCCCCCAGGACACACCCACTGCTTCGGTAATTCACAGCTCCCCCCACACTCTTTTCTCTGTGGGGAAAGCGGGGACAGGACACTATTTAGCATTTTCTGTGGAAACTCTGTGTTCAGCACAATTTATAGAAATGCCTAACTGTTAATAACAGATTTATTGTCCATTTTAAAAAGAAAGTGATTGCTTTGACAGTCTCCTGTTCATTAAAGGAGATGACCATTAGTCTTTGAGGGGTGCAGCCACATCACACACAAGGTATTTGTAGATTCTTCCCAAGAAAAATGAATTATGTAAAAAGTAACAACTCAAAGATAAATACTTTATGCTTATATTGAATCCATTCTTTTAATTCTGTGATTTTAGACCTACCCTAATGGCACATCCAAAAACACAATTTCACTATAAGCTTTCAATGAAGGAGTGAAAGAGTTACGTATGAAAATGAAGAAGTGACATGAATACGTATTTGTAGAGGCCTCTCTATTGCAACATAATCAAACAAGAGAGAAACAGCACCACCCTTACTCCCCCTCCTTCCACATGTTATCACCAAAACTAGTTATCACCAGTCTTACGAATCAGCCGACCTTGCCAGCTTAACAGCACGTCACTGTAACCTGCGGCAGTTATACAATCATTAACGTATACTTAAGGCATATGTGTAACGGTACCAATAGCTAAGCTCTTTACCGTATATGGACATATTCAGGGTCTCGGTTTTAACCTGTTATATCAAGCCTCAAGGGTGTCGTCCATCCCTATGATAAGGAGCTGAGGGACTTGTGTGTATAAAAGTGTATGTGCGTGTATTTCTTTAAGGAAGTTGATACAAAGGACCTGCATGTCTATATGTCACTTTCTTCCAAGCTGCTTGCTAATAAAGATTCCTGGATCATTAACATCACTCGTCTGTCTGGTATCTGAATATTATTGGGTATTCTTCAGTATTGCTCTCTCTGTAATGATATACTTGTCATGTGCAGTACAAACTCACTTTTCTATCACTTACTTTGTGTCTTTGGAGCTGTAGTTCAGTTTCACCTTGTTGGTGGTTGCTGAATCAACTGCTTTCAAACCTTTCAGACTTCGTCCCATATGCCTTCACTCTTCATTATAGAATATTTCTACTCAGCGTAATATTGTAATTGGCCTGGTGTTGTTTTAATGACTGTGATTTATGAGGCTGGTCAGAATTAACAAGGCCTGCACTTATTACGCATCTTGGTTACTCAGCATTAAATAACAAGGAGGCAATGAGCAAGCTCTGTGGCAGGGTGCTGTAGTTCAAACAAGGTCACTGAGTCTTCTGTTACCCTGTCAGCTAGAAAATCATGTAGCAATTTTAACTAATCTCAGTATTGTTTATTTTGATTTGTTTATTAGCAGACACCCTTATCCAGGGAGACTTAGAGTTTATGAACTTTTTTATCACTTACTAAAAATATATATATAACTCTCCCCCCTGTCTATATAACTATGTAACACCATATGCGTACACCTTTTCAGCTGAGCATTGAGTCAGCTGATCCAACAGAGACACTGATGTGTAAAACTTAATGTGAGAAGCAGCACAGGGAATTTGTCATGTTGACGATGATGGAACCCAGTTGAGGTGGTCAATCAGGTGTGGGTCAGATACCGGCAGGACAGGGCAAACAAAGTCAAGGCAAGACGTGGTCATGGTCACAGGCAAGGGTCGAATGATCAGGCAAACAGGGAATCAAGGGAAGTCCAAGGTCATGGTCAGGAGATAAAGCAGGAGGTCTAGGATAGAAAGCTATAACAAGGCACAGTGAGAGAATTCTTGGAGATGTAGTTAACACTGACAAAACGTCACTGAGACTGAGAGTCGAGGAGGGGTTTATATGTGGAGCAGAGGGAAACAGAGAACCAAGTTGGGAGGTGCAGGGCGAATGGGAGCAGAGGGTGATTGAGCAAGTGTACAAGGTGTTCAGGAATGTTGATTGAATGATTGCATGCGGGGAGCTGAAGAGACTGGTATGGATGAGGCAATGGTGAACTCTGGTGGGGAAGTGGGGAAGGGCTTTTAGACAGGGATTGTGACATTTCTTAAAAAAATTAAGTTTTTATAACATTATAATATCAACGATTGTGGACTGTTTATAGACGGGAGCTGCTGTCCATCTTCCATCTGGTCCATCTGGTTCTTCTGTTAGATGATAATACATTTTTTATATATATTGTTACACTGCACTGGGCGAGGTGCCCAGGCACCACCCAGAACTGCCCTGCCCAGGGGATGGACAAGTGGAACAGCTGTTTGGTGGAGGAATAATGGTCTGGTGCTGTTTTTCATGGTGGGTGCCCCTTAGTTCCACTGAAGGGAAATCTTAACGCTACAGTATACAATGACATTCTAGATGATTTTGTCCTTCCAACTTGGTTGGGGAAGGACCTTCCTGTTTCAGCATGACAGTGCCCCCGTGCACAAAGCGAGGTCCATACAGAAATGGTTTGTCGAGATCGGTGTGGAAGAAATTGTCTGGCCTGCACAAAGCCCTGACCTCAACCCCATCAAATACCTTTGTGATGAATTGGAACGCTGACTGTGAGCCAGGCCTGATCATCCAGCATCAGTGCAGACCTCACTAAGGATCTTGTGGCTGAATGGAAGCAAATCCTGCAGCAATGTTCCAACATCTAGTGGAAAGCCTTCCCAGAAGAGTGGAGGCTGTCATGGCAGCAAAGGTGGACCGACTCCAAATGAAAGCCCATGATTGTGGAATGAGATATTTGACAAGCAGGTGTCCGCATACTTTTGAGCATGTAGTGTGTATATATATATATATATATATATATATATACACTCACCTAAAGGATTATTAAGAACACCTGTTCAATTTCTCATTAATGCAATTATCTAACCAACCAATCACATGGCAGTTTCTTCAATGCATTTAGGGGTGTGGTCCTGGTCAAGACAATCTCCTGAACTCCAAACTGAATGTCTGAATGGGAAAGAAAGGTGATTTAAGCAATTTTGAGCATGGCATGGTTGTTGGTGCCAGACGGGCCGGTCTGAGTATTTCACAATCTGTTCAGTTACTGGGATTTTCACGCACAACCATTTCTAGGGTTTACAAAGAATGGTGTGAAAAGGGAAAAACATCCAGTATGCGGCAGTCCTGTGGGCGAAAATGCCTTGTTGATGCTAGAGGTCAGAGGAGAATGGGCCGACTGATTCAAGCTGATAGAAGAGCAACTTTGACTGAAATAACCACTCGTTACTACCGAGGTATGCAGCAAAGCATTTGTGAAGTCACAACACGTACAACCTTGAGGCGGATGGGCTACAACAGCAGAAGACCCCACCGGGTACCACTCATCTCCACTACAAATAGGAAAAAGAGGCTACAATTTGCACAAGCTCACCAAAATTGGACAGTTGAAGACTGGAAAAATGTTGCCTGGTCTGATGAGTCTCGATTTCTGTTGAGACATTCAGATGGTAGAGTCAGAATTTGGCGTAAACAGAATGAGAACATGGATCCATCATGCCTTGTTACCACTGTGCAGGCTGGTGGTGATGGTGTAATGGTGTGGGGGATGTTTTCTTGGCACACTTTAGGCCCCTTAGTGCCAATTGGGCATCGTTTAAATGCCACGGCCTACCTGAGCATTGTTTCTGACCATGTCCATCCCTTTATGACCACCATGTACCCATCCTCTGATGGCTACTTCCAGCAGGATAATGCACCATGTCACAAAGGTCGAATCATTTCAAATTGGTTTCTTGAACATGACAATGAGTTCACTGTACTAAACTGGCCCCCACAGTCACCAGATCTCAACCCAATAGAGCATCTTTGGGATGTGGTGGAACGGGAGCTTCGTGCCCTGGATGTGCATCCCACAAATCTCCATCAACTGCAAGATGCTATCCTATCAATATGGGCCAACATTTCTAAAGAATGCTTTCAGCACCTTGTTGAATCAATGCCACGTAGAATTAAGGCAGTTCTGAAGGCGAAAGGGGGTCAAACACAGTATTAGTATGGTGTTCCTAATAATCCTTTAGGTGAGTGTATATATTCATCTTGTAGCATAGGAATTAATCTGAAGCTACAGCTGGGCAAATGCATCTTGGCACTACTAAAAAGGACCAGCCGCATAGTTACATTAGTAATTCAGAGGCACTCCTTTATTTCTCCTTCTCTTTATCATATGTAAATATACAGAATAATAGAAAATGTTTGATTAAAAGGGAGCTCCGAAATCAGGGAAATGGTGGTCAGTGAAGGATTACTGAAGGTTATAAATGTGCTCTTGATGTAGGAAGCTATTATAATGATGGAATGAAAATCCACCAAAATTGTTTTTGGATTTTTTGTTTGTTTGACAAGATTAGGTTTGCCAGCTGAGGTTTTCAAAAAATAAATAGATGAAATTAATTTTAAAAAAATGCTGGGCTCCTCAAAGACACGCATGTCCTGCATTGACTTGCTCATAGTGCCACTGTGACAATTGCATAGGATGAATATATTTCAAAGATGGAAATTAGAAAAAATATAAGCTAAAAACTTTTTTTTCCATAATTACTTGCATTAGATTATGAAAATTAATTTAATAATTGTATAATTGCCTGTGCATTATTACTTCTATCTCTTCTTTACTTGCAAGATTAGACCATGAAGTAGCAAGCTGAAATTGTGTTTGACCTGAATGTCAAGCCATCATCTTCCAGGAAATGCAAAATGAACAAACATATCTAATTAGTCTCATTGTAAAGGATTTGGTCCCAATTATATCCTGCCAGTTTTTTATTTGGCTTTCGATGATCTCAATATACCTGTTGAGGAAGATTAACTTTAATTCTCAGCAAAGTGGTCGCACTGATTTAATGAACTTGATGTTTCTCAATACAAGTCATGAAGGGGGATGAATGTGCAAAGTCTGTGACCTCATTCATTGCCTTATAAAATTGATGGTAATTATTTTAATCTGCAGGGTTTGGAATATTAAATCCTGATTAACATATTATTATCATTTTTGTTTGTTTTTCCATCTGGTCCCCAGAGGACTGTTGGTTTCTGCGACTTTTTATTTTATTTGTAAAGGAAATGTTTCAATGGAATTTGTTAAAATGGAAAGAAACAATAACTCCTCAGAGCATCTTAAAAAGCATCTGCAGAAAGTTATACTAGATCATTTTTACTATCAATCTAAGCTTTCTTTGATGCCCACCAGGAAACAAATGTAAGATTGGGTACATGTTTTCTTTATTTTTATTCAGATGTAATAAAAGCTCAAATACTGTACAGTTTTGTCTTTCTATTTGTTATAATGTTTTGACCATCCTTTTGTTTTTATTTTGAATGTTGTTGTTTTCCATTTTGTTGCTAAATAATATGCTCCAGGCCTTCCAAGGATCATGCCAGTGAAGGCTGGTGGCATGATGCGATGGATGGTATGTGAGACCCTTTTAATGGAATAAACAGCTCAAATATATCCTGTTTGAATGGTGGCTGGAATATTAAGTTGGTTGAGAATGTATAGCAGGTTGCATGCAGGGAAAGAACACAATGTTTTTTAACAGTAACAAATGCCTTGTATGCCTTCTCTCTGCCGCGATTCACACACGCTACTCCACAGCTCCGCTCCCTCCACTGGCTCCCGATACCGGCACGCATTCAGTTCAAGACTTTGACCCTCACCTACCGCTGTCTCGACCACACTGCACCAAGCTACCTTCAGACACTCGTCTCTTCATACATCCCCTCCAGACCACTGCGTTCCTCCAGTGCCAGAAGGCTAACTCTGCCTCCTCTCCACTCTCCTTCCTCCAGAGCCGCTCCTTCTCATCCCTGAACCCTAAGTGGTGGAATGACCTGCCCACCGAAGTCAAAACAGCAGAGTCCTTGACCTCATTCCGGCGCTTACTCAAGACGCATCTTTTCCGACAGTACTTATTAGTCTTTTTATCCCTGCTAGATAGCACTTCACAGTTTTATTTGCTTCTTGCCTTCTTGATTGTTTTCCTCCTTGCTCCCTTTCCCGTAGCCCTTGACTGTGACACTACATCTTGACAGCACTTAGCTTTCACCGTCCAGGATGTTGGACCTCATTTACTGTACTTGTGTAAATTGTAAATTGGAATTTGTAAAATGTATTATTTTGAATTGCTATGTTTTATGTAAATTGAATTTGTAATGATTGATGCCTTGTACTTAACTGTATTTTTGCACTTTGTTTTGCACTTATGTTGTAAGTCGCCCTGGATAAGGGCATCTGCCAAGAAATAAAAATAATAAATAATAATAATCTCACTGATAGTGTCTTTGGTGATGGGTAATGATAACCAGTTGTTAGTGACTGTAATTGGGACACCTAACAAAACCAAATAACACAGAATAAACTAGTCCTTATGTGGCAGTTTTGTTCAGTATGTAATATGTACATATATATATATATATATATATATATATATATATATATATATATATATATATATATATATATATATATATATATATATTATTGACTTTTCATAGAAAATAAAGTTTCTTGCGAAAGCTCACATTGATATTCATTAAAACAGAATTAATGAAAACATCTTTCAGGGCATTCTTAAACAGATGGATGTTGCATCCAAAGATGCTTTTCCAAGGAAATAATACACAAATCAAATACATACATGTATGAGCCTTTTCTGTTATTGTATCTCTTCATTACATTTGTTAAAGATACTTCAGCTTCAGGGACAAAATAACCAAAGCTTCATAATCTGTTAAATAATGGAGGACTTTTATACTTTAAATGCATAGTGAAACATGTAAACAAGATACCTGTTATTTGAATCCATACGGGAAAGTTATCTAAAAATAAGCAACTTTTGAAATGATTTATAAAAGAATGCATTAATAACACACACAGCTCGTATTGCAGGTCTATGCAACTGCAGCAACCTTCCCTGCCAACTGACACTGGTTTTTAAAACAATGCAGTTTTGTGATGTCAGTAATGTTAACTTATTGGTTATAGGGATGTTCATCCAGGGACAAAGTTTTTGTCATCCCTGGAACACAAGCAACACAGCAAAATCAGTTTGTGCTGCATTAATATATGTTTCCATGCATAGAGACAAAATAGCACGGAGTAATTCATGTGTCATTCCGTAAATGGGTCAGGAGAATGAACTGAAAGATATCCCCGAAGCCCAGTCTTAAATTCTGTTTCTGTTGTGAATATCAATAAACAGTTAGAAGATGGTAAATATATTGCTGATGTATGAGGCAACTGTGTGAATATGATAGGAAGCCTACTCTACATAAACTGAATGTCTGCAGTGGTCTTAGATCCATCCAGTTTACAAGAAAGACATCAAAATAAAAAGTGCTGCAAGTTTGTGTGAGATGATGTGACCAACAATACACACACAACATCGTGACATATTAAATGAGTTAATTAGAGTCATCATCACATATCCAGAGTAGCCATTTGATAACACTATGTAACACCATTTTTGTTCCAGGGTAGTAAGTGTTATTTTCTAATTGCTTATGCCTCAAAAGTATAAAAAAGGGCTATTATTACCCACAAACTTTGCTTTTGTGACTAGGACAGTGATATATTTTTGTATTACTTTAATATAAATGCATGTTAATTTGGATTCATTCATGTTGTTTTTTTCTGACTTTATGTGAATGAAAGTACACAAATTCGCCTGTTTTCTCATTGGAAATAGGTAAATTTCAAAATATTACTGTCCTGGTCACAAAAGCAGTTTGTGAGGAATAATAGCCATTTTCTATACTTTTGAGGCATAAGCAATTAGAAAATAACACTTACGATCCAGGAACAAAAATAAATAAATAAATTGTTACACAGTGTAATGTGTGAACGGAAAGCATCCATCTCCCCAGCCTGCACTTGTCTTTTGATCTCATCAGGGTTGGCTGCCAGGCTTGCACCCTAAGCATCAATAAGGTACTTTTAGGTGAGGGGTAGCTCTAAAGAGTGAGGTCAAATGTATGGAATGGAATTACAAGAGAAGGGTGTATGTTATTACTATGTTACAACAGTCTTTTGTCGTTATTAGCTCATAATAAAGTTGTCACAAGCTTGAATGAGGTCTGTAAGGTTTCAGTGCTCTTTATATCAAAGTTGTCTTATTAGTAACATATACTCAGAGTTTCTGGGTCATTTCTGTGTTTGTTAGTCTGAGATCATGTCTCTTCCTGTCAGGGCTGTCTGTTTTTGGAATCGGTTGACAGTGATAGCTGGATCAAAGTGCACAACACTGGAGAACTATTTGCTACGTTAGCTAAACATGTTGACATATGTCATTTTAACATAATATGAGAAGACAGAGGCCCATTCCTTCATCTCAGTATAGTGTGTTGGGGAGGTCTCTAGAAAATAATTATGACCACAAACAAGCTAACAGTCCTGCGCACTTGGGTAATGCACACGGTTGTTTCTCAGATTCAGTATATTTTCTTTTCATTTAATTTTATTCACATTTTCCATAATACATTTTTATTGATATAAAGCAAGGAGAGAGAGCCTGGGTTTAGATTTGAAAGAAAACCAAATGAAAATCAATCAAAAGAAAAATGTATTAACGTCATCATCATTTGGGAACATTTAAAAATAGACTGGATAGGATCACTAAGATACCAATGGACACCAAACGAGCATGATGGGTTGAATGGCTTCCTCTTGATTGTCAACTTAATGTTCTTATGTTCTAAAGCATAATTTTGTCACAATGATCTTTACTTTCCTGCTGTCTGTCCATCTCGTTTTCTAATCCCCAACCTGTTTCTATGATTTTCCCTGTCCCTTCTAATGTGTGTCTATTTCAATCACTCAAAATCTGTTCTCTCAGCCTGTCAGTGTAAATAGGACTCAGTGGGAGCCTCAAGCAAAGTGTTTCACTTACCAAGCTGTCCAGTTTTTTTTGGGTCCAACTGAGGTCCCATATTTAAAAAGTATTATAAAAATTCACACATTGGCTTATTTCCAGAAAGATCCTATTGAACAGATATAGCATCTGATGACTGCAGGATATTAATACAAGTTTATATGTTTATATCCCATGTATTTAAGCAGATTTTTAATGTTAGGATATGGGCCTTTTCATGTCCCCTGCAGTAAGATGAAAAAGACAGCTCAGTTGAATTTGCTGATGACAGGATATCTGGGACAATGCTGAGCTGAAGGTGTTTTCACTGAAACTGCAGAGAAATTTGTTTTCCCTGTCTCCCTGTTATAACAGACCCAGATGGAGGGAAAGTGAGAATCCACATATAATGAGAAAAACGGCCGACGTGCTTGGGTTATAAGAATAAGAATAAGAAAGATTTGCAAAACTAGATACGACAGACGTTTTTCTAATAGAATGTGTTGTGATGGTGATGTGATGTATTTAACCTCCTTCTCATTAGGTATGCACTCTTTTTTTCTTTCTATTTGATCATTTTAAGGGGCAAAAATGCCTGAGGTGAAAAAACTGCAAAAATGGGGATTTGGAAATTCTTAGTTAAACAAAGCCCTGAGGGTGGGTTATTTTCTTATTATCTTTTCTCTCAACAAGATAAGGCTTAATGTTGAAAAGGAGAGGTACAAATCAATAGGGATTCTTATAGTGTCTTTCTCAGTAGATTATTACACCTTTCAACTATGCAAAACGTTCAGTGATAAATCCATGACTGTCAGTCTTTCTGTTGCTTAAATTCAGCATATGGCTGAATCATACTTTGCAATCTATTCTGTACGCTGTTTTTTTTTAACCTCGCTATTTGCTGTTGACACTGAAAACAAACCAGCCCATGTCTGAATAATTATAAAGAGAAGTACCGAACAGGGCATATCCTTTTTAAATGTATTTTTCTGGTATACGTAATATTGCTGAGCTGAATAATAAAAAAAAGAAATGAAGGGATTAATTGGTATTTGTGTAGCACCCTGAAAGAACAACACATTCAGAAACAGAAATACACAGTTAAGTCCATAAATATTTGGACAGTGACACAATTGTCACCTTTTTGGCTCTGTACGCCACCAAAATAGATTTGAAAGGAAAAAAGTGTAGACTTGAAAAGTGAAGACTAAAAGCGTTCTTTAAGTGTAGACTTTCATCTTTAATTTGAGGGAAGTGACTTCCAAATTGGCTGAACGGTGTAGGAATTACATCCATTTTTATATGTGGTCCCCCAATTTTAGGGGCTCAAAAGTAATCTGGAACCCATAGACATCACCAGATGCTGGGTTTCTTCCCTGGTGATGCTCTGCCAGGCCTGCACTGCAGCTGTCTTTAGTTCCTGCTTGTTCTTGGGGCGTTTTGCTTTCAGTTTTGCCTTAGAAATCAAAACAAAATCAGAGAGAGAGCAAAAACATTAGGTGTGGGCTAATCAACTATTTGGTACATTCTTAAAAATAAACACCAGGAACACCAAAAGGCCCGGAAGACCATGGACAACAACTGTGGAGGATGAAAGAAGAATTAATTCCTTGGAAGGAATTAATTCCCGCAGAGAATTAACAGTTGGCCAGATCAAGAACACCCTCCAGGAGGTAGGCATATCTGTGTCAAAGTCAAGAGAAGACTTCACCAGAGTAAATACAGAGGGTTTACCACAAGATGTAAACATCAAACAGGAAGACCAGATTAGAGTTTGCCAAAAAACTTCTAAAGAACCCTGTACAGTTCTGGAACAACATCCTATGGACAGATGAGACCCCATCATTCTGGTACAAGTTGATATGTAAGAGAAGAGTATGGAGAAGGAACTGCTCATGATCCGAAGCATACCAGCTCATCTGTGAAGCATGTTATGGCATGGGCATGTATGGCTGCCAGGGGAACTGGTTCCCTTGTATTTATTGATGATGTGAATTCTGAAGTGTTTAGGGCTATATTATCTGTTCAGATTCAGCCAAATGCTTCAAAACTTCAAAACTGGCAAAACTGGAGGCAAAACACCCCACGAACAAGTAGGAACTAAAGACAGCTGCAGTGCAGGCCTGGCAGAGCATCACCAGGGAAGAAACCCAGCATCTGGTGATGTCTATGGGTTCCAGACTTCAGCCAGTCATTGACTGCAAAGGATTTGCAACCAAATATTGATACTCACAATTTAATTCATGATGATAATTACTTTTGAGCCCTTAAAATTGGGGGGACCACATATAAAAATGAGTCCTACACCGTTCACCCAATTTGGATCTAATTACCCTCGATTAAAGATGAAAGTCTACACTTAAAGCACTTCTTGATTGTTTCCTTTCAAATCCATTGTGGTGGCATACAGAGCCAAAATGTTGTCTATTGTGTCACTGTCCAAATATTTATGGAGCTAACTGTATGTATTTTTAAATAGCCTTGGGTAAACAAAAAGGGAGTGAATCACACTGTAGGCTGCTCTGAACAAGATTTTTATTATCAGTAGTCATTAATAGTCTTTGAATAACACATTCAATAAAATCCTGTTATTTAGGCACTTGAGTCCAGGTAAAGTATCCTGTGAACTGTGTTCTGCTTCTTTCAGCTTTTCTTTTCTTTTGTCTTATCTTTATGACAGCCAGTCATTGCTATGTTGGCTGCCCAATCATCTGCTTGTCATTCCAGTAGGTCTTAAAAAAATAAGACTTAAAGATCAGATTTGATCCTCATCATAGGGGAAATTCACAACAGGGATAATATCACACACAAAGGCTCAACTGCATAAGCAACATGTGGCTGTTACAGTTAGAAGTCAAATAAGGTTACATAAAGCTGGAGGTAAATCACATTGGATCATTTGCAAACAATTCACAACACTAGTTACAACTGAGATTTTAGGCCACTGGGGCAAAATGAAGACCGGGGGCACATGGGGCATGAGGCAATCCTGATTGGGCAACTGGGGTGACTGCCACATTCGGCCACACTGTGGCTACACTACAGGTAGTTACATTGCAATAAAACTGCAGTGTGGGCTTCCCATTACATGCAGTTACAAATGATGCCTACGAATGAAAACAGAATCTCAGTCCTAACAATTTGAAACACAACATTGTTAATCTTGGTTATGTATTATTTTTTATTTGTTTTAAATTATATATGTCACTGGCTTTTCATCTTAGTTTTCTTCCACTGAGGTGATGATGTGTATGAACGACCTTTCACATTGATCTTAACATCTCGCCCCCAGACTGTGGATGGGTTCATGTAGGATTATTCCCTTTCCTGAGCCTGCACAAGGGATGGATATGCTTGTGACGAGATGACTGGGTTATGTTGTATCTGTTTATTTATTTATAGTCTCAGTGGATGTCTGTCAGACATCTGATGCTTTATTCAGGGAAAATTATCTTTCATGTTTTCTATCTTTTTGGAAGCATTAAAACAATTTAAATAAAACACAGAGCAAGATCTGTGAGTTGTCGTCATAGTTTCCTGACTGAATCCTTTGTCTGCATGAAAAATAAGTTCTGTTTCTCACCTGGGGCCTCAGAAGTGCAGGGATGATCAAGAATGTATGAAGGGTCCCTTCCTGATGATGCCACTTGGCAGGGAAGCTATATGGAACACATGAACCCAACTCAAAGTATCTCAGTATATCTGAGCTGTTCTCTGTCTTTGAGGTTACTTCTCGAGCATATGATTTTGATGCTGTTTGATGCTGTTCTGACTTTTTATGTCCATAACTGTGAAACTAATATAGATTAGGGGGGGCGTGGTTTCTTCAAAGAATTCCATTTTGAAAGAACCTCCCAGCTCCTAGTTTTACATTTTCCCAAGTATTGTTTGATGATGCTAAAATAGATTGGGAGAATTTGAATTAGTCTGTGTCAGTTCAAACTGGTTGCCAGGGAAATGCCAGACGCTTATGTAATGATCCATTGTATTTTACTTTTCTTGGCGTCATGTTTCACAGCCACAAGCAAGCGCTCTGTGCCATGCATCATTACCGTTTGTTTTCCCACATAAAGATATTAAACTTGCCGAAGCCCAAATTAAATTATTTCCTCACTAGATGATAGTCAATTTGATAATTACTTCAGAGCGCAAAGCCTGCTAAATGACTGACACATTTCTTAACCTGCTTCTTCATTCTTAAATAAACTCATTTCCGGGCATGCAGTCGGCAGACCCTTTCTTCATTGCTGAGGCAGTGTGGGTTGTTCTGCTCATGACAAGGTAACCGTGGAAGCAGGACTACACCGTTCGGGTTATGCTTTAAATATTCTGCATTGACTGTTTCCCCTTGCATTTCTTTTAAGATGGGGTTTTTAATTTTGGAAACCTTGAGGCTTCCAGCTTGTACATTAGCTTGATATGATGGAAAGTGACAGAGATGCCAGCCGTTAATCTCAAAAGGTTTCTGATAGATTCTGAAGCTCCCGAGAGCAATAACAGTGACAGATACCAGCTTTGGTACAAGACTCCAATTAACCTCCATGCTCCCATTTAAACAGCATTGCTGTAGTCCAGAAGGAAAATTCTGACGTATCAGATGTCTGAGATTATGGCTTGTAGATAGAGTGGAGTAATGGATTTTCATGACATAAATGTACCGTCAAATGTGTAATATAACCACTTCTGTGTAAGATCAAGAGACCAAGATTCTCAATTAGTGATAGTTATAAATATAACATCATTTATTGAATGCTTTCTGATAGAAGAAAATTATGATGACAACGATGTTGATTTATTAGTATGATGATGATATGATTTTAGATGTTACTCAAACAATCACGTCTCCTTGGATGTTTTATTCAAAGAGTCAAACTCAAACTTCTTTAAGTTACACTTACTATCCACTCCTTTTAAATTCCATTGTTTGTGTCGTGGACAGAATCCTGTCAGGGGTGTTTATGGCCTAGCTAAATAATTCAGTTTCTTGTCACAGTCCTCTAATGCAGTTTCCACTAAGTCTCATCTAATAGTCCAGGGGCTGTTTACTGGTGTGTTGAATAATGTTTGGTTTGCTTAGGCTCTCATAGGTTTAACTCATTATTTTCCTTTCTCTTGGATGTAGAGGGAGTAAGGAGCTGAAGTTCACCTTTCAGGTACAAAGTACATAGCAAATCACTGGAACATAGTCTAATGCAAAAAACTGCCTGATCCAATTTAACTACAATACATTGTGGAAATTATTAAATATTGCATTGGACCATTTTTTCCCCCAGTAAGGAATACATTGAAGCACAGATTCCCAGTCATGCTCAGTTCTGACACTTGTTTTATGTTATTCTATTCTGAAATAATATATTTTTACTTTTTTATGATCGTTCTGGCTAGGGAAACAATTGGTGAAGCAGTCTTATTACAGTTTAAAGGAATTCCATACCTATCTGAAGCAAACTCTGCTTTAGCTGCCTTAGTTGCTTTATTGTTTGTGCATTATAACACCCTTGAGCATTAAATTATCCTAGTGGATGCTAGAAACATTACCATGTGTCAAGAACTAGTAGATTCTTGTCATTATATGAATGCAAATACAGTAGGTCTCCCTGTATTTTCACTTTGGAGGCATTGCTTGTTGTTTCCTTGGTTACCTAACAGCCAGTGAATTTGACAAGAATGACTAACAGTACTTGTCAGTATGGAGAAGAAAGCATTGGCAGTACCCACAATCAACTGAACCACCCCCTTGCAAAAGTATATCAGGAAACAAAATAATTAGTTTTGCTTACATCCTTACAGTTTAATATCATTTTCAGATTTCTTATCATAAGCTTTATGTGGATTTAATTAAGGTGT
This sequence comes from Amia ocellicauda, assembly GCF_036373705.1. NCBI lineage: Eukaryota > Metazoa > Chordata > Actinopteri > Amiiformes > Amiidae > Amia > Amia ocellicauda. The sequence continues at coordinate 1,286,848 of NC_089853.1, forward strand.
TTTGATTACATTACTGAATAGATGCAGACCATTTACATTTGATGAAAGACGCTACGGTTTTGGGCCACAGTATTTAAAAAATGTTTTTTTTTAATGATTTCTGCCAATTAATGTTGCCTGATGAAAATACAACGTGAATACATACATGAAAATATATTAGATGGGGGAAAAAGGTGAGGTCAAGAAGAATGATGTAACCAAAAACAGAGCAATGAAAATAGCTTATCCTAAATCGAAACAAAAATCAACTGTTATCACAGCTTCCTGTGGGTTTTCATACATTTTCACACCTCCGTCTTGTACAGCAGCTTGTTGCCCATTCTTTATCCTGCCTAGCTCCCACACTTTGCATTTCTCTCCCGGGAGACATCAGGTGGATTCCCATTTTCCCTTGGTTTAAAATAAGATTTAATACTTCTTTTTTGTCACAGGGCTTAGATTTAAGTTATACTTGGCTATGTAGGACACCTCAGGACATTGGCATCTATATGGGGTGATACATAAATGTAAGTTTGATTGACAGATTTGTTTTGTTTTTCTCCTCATTCTTTGTTTTTTAATGTGTGAATGTACAATCTTCAACTTAGCTTAAAGCTTGTTAAAGCTTGCCAGAATGCCTTTCCTGTCTCTTATTCTCCAGACACATGCAGCTGAAATACTTTAAGCTCAGGGTAGACCTTTTGGAGGCAGTGTTTAAAAAGTTAATTGCCTCAAATGACTGGCAATGTGAGCTCTGTCCTTTCGAGATTCATCAGCAAATCAGCAAAAGGGCAACAGTGCTCCTAAATTCATAGGATTACACTAGAAATAATACCATTCATTATTAATCTGACCCTTTTAATCAGAAATGCTATTCTAAATAAGAGGATTATGTGTTGTGCTTTGATCCACACGATAAGCTTTCATCTCATTTTCACATGTAATGAAAAATATATAAAAGGATAGATAATATTCCAATAATGTGTACCACCACTGAACCCAAGACCAAAATACCTCCCCCTTCAAGCTGCACACAAGCCAGGAATAGGATGGTACTGTAACTGTATTCCACAATTAAACACAATCTGATTTAACTGAATTAATGGGGCTTTATTTTTCATACCTGGCACTCTTTAAAGGTTCCCGGACAGTAGATATCTTACCTTGGGAAATGTGGGTCAGAAACTGGAAGAATCAGAACACTTTAATTACAAAAACATGAGGAAAAACCTGTTTTCTTTTTTAAGGGTCTGCAGTCAGGAAGTTTCAAAGACACAAAAAACACCAATAAGCATGATTGTTGTGTGGTTATCAGTATGAATTCCCCAGCCAAGGACCATGTTTCAGTAACAGAAGCCCCCTCTGCTGTGCAACTTTCGTAAGAGCGTAGGAAAAAAAAAAACACCCAATCTGTTGCCAGAACCACTATTAGATTGATGCCTAGAGGGACTTAACATGGTATGAATCTGTCATGCCACAGTCTTCTAATGAATCATCAATAAAATGTATATATACAGGGCAAACTAAAGGTGTCTACTTTATCGAAGACTACATTTGCAACTCGGTGTTTGGCAGGCGTAGACTTATGTTCCAAATTAGAAAAGGGGATGCAATTTGGCAGCCTGACTGGGAAAGTAGAGACAGTCTGTTTACCTTGTTTTGGCAGCTTTCTGAGAACGATTCCATCTGCTCTGAATTCCGAGCTTTGGCCTCATCAAAGCTGCTGATAAAAGTTTAATTTCTTGTCTTTTGAGATGCAAGCACACCATGGCTATTTTAAGACAAGGGCTTCAGTCGGTGCTATGTTCATGTTAAAGAAAACGAAGAGGAAACACTCCCATGTTCTGCACTGAACATTGATGGATGCCAGCTGCCCGCACCCTCTCAGCTGGGATGACATCGAATCAGTAAAGCCACGGAGACCTGTCAGGCTTGGGAACTCGAAGCCTGTGTATTTAGAAGATTCTGTGCTAACCCTTCAAATCTCTTACACTGTCTATCACCAAGCATTGCTATAACTGGTCATCTCTGGTGATCGGCTGAAATGTCAGAGACTGAAGACTGAACACTGAACACCTCACACCCTTGGTTTTCTGTCCCAGGCCGAGCTGTGGCATCGTCTGGAAGTACAGTTTTTAATTCTGCTCACCAGAGCCATTTTAAAGTGGCTTTCTTTCCTAACAGGGGAAATAAATATCCAGACAGTGCATGCATGCCTGGGGCGGTGTTTCATTTTATTTTTGCTGATTCCAGGACTGGCTTTTCACTTGTAATTTTGCATTTTATTCTGCTTATTTTGTTATTTTTTATTTCTGGTTTGTCTCTTTTTCGGAGGGACTTAAGGATAAGGAGTTGAATGGACCCCTTCATTGGTAACGCCAATATACCAGTAACGCCTGCTGCTCTTGAGAGCAATTCAAAATGTGCAACTCTTAATACTAATGTGGAAGTCACTACTGGCTGGTGGCAATATTACAGAGTTTTTGCACCCAGATGAGATGAGGAGGGATGAGAGCATAAGATGAAAATTTAAATCATATATTATCATAAATAGGGTTTTCTTTTTCTCTCTCAAAATATCCACTAAATTCAAATTATTCATAGGCCTGTTCTTTTCTGCCCATTCCTGGATAAACATCTTTCATTTGTTTAGCTTAAAAGCAATCAACCCTGTTTCCATTCTCCCCCACACAGCACTCTGTGATTACCGTTTTGTGCAGTGTATATTTATTACTCAAAGGCACCTAAAAAACCAAGTGCCTGATTGCAAAAGAGATTGCAAATTGTAAAAAAGTGCAGGCAGATCTCACTATTCCGCTACCCTCCACAGATTTTCTATGGGATTAAGGTCTGGAGACTGGCTAGGCCACTCCAGGACCTTAATGTGCTTCTTCTTGAGCCACTCCTTTGTTGCCTTGGCTGTGTGTTTTGGGTCATTGTCATGCTGCAATACCATCCACGACCAATTTTCAATGCCCTGGCTGAGGGAAGGAGGTTCTCACCCAAGATTTGACGATACATGGCCCCGTCCATCGTCCCTTTGATGCGGTGCAGTTGTCCTGTCCCCTTAGCAGAAAAACACCCCCAAAGCATAATGTTTCTACCTCCATGTTTGACGGTGGGGATGGTGTTCTTGGGGTCATTCCTCCTTCTCCATACACGGCAAGTTGAGTTGATGCCAAAGAGCTCGATTTTGGTCTTATCTGACCACAACACTTTCACCCAGTTCTCCTCTGAATCATTCAGATGTTCATTGGCAAACTTCAGACGGGCCTGTACATGTGCTTTCTTGAGCAGGGGGACCTTGCGGGCGCTGCAGGATTTCAGTCCTTCACGGCGTAGTGTGTTACCAATTGTTTTCTTGGTGACTATGGTCTCAGCTGCCTTGAGATCATTAACAAGAGCCTCCCGTGTAGTTCTGGGCTGATTCCTCACCGTTCTCATGGTCATTGAAACTCCACGAGGTGAGATCTTGCATGGAGCCCCAGAGCGAGGGAGACTGACAGTTATTTTGTGTTTCTTCCATTTGCGAATAATCGCACCAACTGTTGTCACCTTCTCACCAAGCTGCTTGGCGATGGTCTTGTAGCCCATTCCAGCCTTGTGTAGGTCTACAATCTTGTCCCTGACATCCTTGGACAGCTCTTTGGTCTTGGCCATGGTGGAGAGTTTGGAATCTGATTGATTGATTGCTTCTGTGGACAGGTGTCTTTTATACAGGTAACGAGCTGAGATTAGGAGAACTCCCTTTAAGAGAGTGCTCCTAATCTCAGTTCGTTACCTGTATAAAAGACACCTGGGAGCCAGAAATCTTGCCGATTGATAGGGGATCAAATACTTATTTCCCTCATTAACATGCAAATAAATTTATAACTTTTTTGAAATTCATTTTTCTGGATTTTTTTTTTGTTATTCTGTCTGTCACTGTAAAATACACCTACCATTAAAATTATAGACTGATCATTTCTTTGTCAGTGGGCAAACGTACAAAATCAGCAGGGGATCAAATACTTTTTTCCCTCACTGTACATACAATATATATATAGGTTTGGTTTGAACATTGGTGAGGACACAACATTTTGGGGGGGGGGGTGGAGTCACGGATGCTAGGGGGGTCCAGGGGCATGCCCCCCGGGAAGGTTTTTCTTTTTTAAACACCCTTTAGGGCAATTTTCAAATAACTATGTAGATTGCTGTCCTGATGTCTCATTTCACAGTACATATTAAGGATATTTACAAGTTATATATTTTTGTAAACATACGTTTGTACTCTATTCTGCACAGTAAAACATTTATTATATATTTATTTATATTGTACCTTTTTTAAGTTTTGTACCACTGATCTCATAACCGACCCCTGTCCCCAAACTAGAATTTAGATCTTCAGAGGTAAATTTTAGATATTTAAACCTCAATAATCCAGGATTACTATTTGTATTTCTTTCTACACATTATTGGAATGGGTTATTTACTTTAAGCTTGTAAAATGTGGTTGTTTTATTTCCAAGACCTATCTAAAAAAACTCAGTGTCATCACCAGCACCATAACCATATTGGTTATGATATAAAACCTGAAATAAAAATAAATAAATATGTTTATGTATCTACAAAATATATTGTACATTATAGAGAATAAAGAGAACCATTCCAGAAATAAGTTTTGTAACACATTCATGCAGCAGCATCAGATTTAATTGTATTTTATATAAAGTGTTGGTTATGAGATTTTAGGGAGGGATTTGGTTAGCTTTTTACACACCATACAAAAAATATCAAGCAAGCATAATTTACAAACAGAGGAAGGAGGATATAAATATACTGACAATGTGTTAACTAACAAAGTAAATATTAAACTGATTATATGTATTCTTGTGTTTTAAATAGGCATAATATACACCATCTAAGAATAACTGGGTTTATTTTTTTTAAACGCAGAGAATTACCCTTTCCTCCCGATTCCTCACACACTTTCGCTCCTCAATGATTAAAAACACACTGTCGACATAGTCCCTGACGTCAGCCGCATAAGTGGTGTATTATGGGATTTGAAGTTCTCTTGTCTGCTGATTGCCAAAGGTAAGCATCTTTGCCAAAACTACAAACACCTCCAAACCCAGGGTGCCATTCAATTTAAAGCGCCAGGACATGTCTTCTCTCTTTAATGACTCTGCACTCACTGGGTGAAACCGGGAGCAATACGTTATTGAAACGTTCAATGCACCCGGCTTCACAACCTAAAGCCAAAGGCAATCACATTAGCGCTTTGGTTTTCAGGCAGAAGGAGCAACTCTGGATGGAGTTAGTGTTACAAGAGGTGCTGGGAGGGGTGAGTGGTGTTGCCTATCAATTGGTGTGTTATTTATTATGTTTATTTTATTACAGAGTGTTGTGGGTTTCTATTTTCACTTGTCATTACTTTTGTTAACTTTTGTACTTGTTATATTACTTGTTAATTTTCACTTTTTGATTTGCTTTGGTTTTTATCACTTAATTATATTTTCACTTGAAGGCAACATTCTTCACCAACGGCTTCGGTTTTAGTATAGTTTTAGTGGGGATTCTTTTAGGATTAGTTTTAGTGTTTTTAGTGCCTGTCTTTTAAATGTTTTTTTTTTTTTTTTAGATTGCTACCACAATCACCTACTATTAAAGGCAGTTTTAATCATTTTTATTGTTAGTAGTAGGGCCTCTAGCCCGGTGGACTTCATGCCCCGCCTGGCAGCCCATGTAATAAACTTGTGTGTAACTCTGAATTTTGACTCAGTGGTGTGTGCATCGGGATCTTTCTAAAGCCTGTGTGGGGAGAGGGGGGGAATAGTGAGACCCCCTCCTCACTGGAATAAAATAGGGGTGGCTTGGTCATGTGATGGTGGCAATTGTTCCCCCCTTTGTCATCGTCACATTAACTCTTTCTGGAGTGGATACAATTACTCAACGTTTCAGATTTACCACAATTATTGATGGGGACAATTCAACGTTCCTATCAAAATCTACACCATTGCTTGCTGGTGTATCACATACTAGGACTCTGGAAAGCTGCCATTCTAGAGATAACTATGTATTATTTCTTGCTAGAAATTAATAATAAAAATGAATGGGCAAGTTACCACATGATCAATATATGTTATCATTTGTGGCTGAGGTGGCTGCAAGGTTGCCACATGCCAGCTGTAGCCTGTACTCAGGTGAGTGATGCAATGCAGTGGCTCCTAGTGAAAATGGGAAATGATCATTAATCATCAGGTGGATCAACTGTTAAATGTATCATGTCCAACCAGTACAGATTGTAAACAGGGAAATATACACCTCCAGGATCCTAATCTTGGAGATGCACTTGCATTTAATTACTGGTTTGCTTTAGAGGGGAGTTAATCACATTTCTCTGGTTTGATGAAAAAAAAAAAAAAAAAAAAAAAGTACATCTGCAAGAGCCCTACTTTTCAATTTCGTGTTATTTTCGGTAATGAGGTTCAAGACTAGGTCCAATCTGGGTCTGTAAAACCACCTGTAAGATTTAAATGCTTCTGGGATTCCAGCAACAACTCACTTGGTGTTTTCATGCTCTTCATGTGAAGCTCTCTCTCTCCATGTTCCTATCTGCAATGTTAATTATAATATAATTTAAGTGGAAAAACCTTATGTCAGCGATGCAAAGACCCCTCATCCACAGCCCAGACTTGAGTCAGATTAACTAATGCATATCAAAATTACTATTGTACATCTGTTAACCAGATTCCTGCTCATTACACAGCCTGGACAAAATTAAAAACACTTGCTTATTCGGTAAAGATTCATGGGAATCTGTCAAAGTAATTTAATTTCTGCAGAGTAAGTTATAATCTCAAGCCTAATGGACAATTAGTGGAATTTATAATTGCATTTTTGGGAGTGAACAACCCCAAGTCCACCTATCCACTTCCGCCTGACAGTCTATAAATACTGGCTTCTAAAGCGAGTAAAGCCAAAAGGTTCATATAACCAATCACTCACACTATATGCTAGATTGGGGTGGTAAACTGCTGAAACTTCATTATGGAGAGAAAGTAAATGCAGTGTGATGCTTGGAAATTTCTCCATTACGTTAGATTATCATCATTTTATAGTAAAACATGGTCTCATCACATTCGGAATTGGATTATTCTCGTTGGCCTGACTTGACTTGATTTGATCGGCTTTTAATTTATTGAGGTATTTATATTTGTTTGGTGGAAAAATCTGATAAAAGCCCTATATCTCGATGCCTCTAAGGCAGTCAACAAACTTTGCAGCACATATTGATTTTCCTTCTGGATGATTAAAACGGTAACTGGCATTATGATTAGACTTTAATAAAATTCGTAAGAAGAAGCACTCAAAAATCTCTAAGCTCTCTCTCCCTGGAGTCCTGTCTATCACATTTCACTTGACTTAGTGCTTTCACTGTATAATCAATTTAGCTTGTGTATTTGCCTTAGGTAACAATTTACCATGACTTCATATTTTCACCAAGTAACCATCTCAATATAATTAAATTAATTGTAACAGAAACAATGTGGAGAAGCTTTAGGGGAAAAAAAGTACTTACAAAAATATGATCCCTTCGGTCCCCTTGACATACTTCACACAGCATCAGTATTGAGCTCAGGTATTTAAATTACTAATCAAGAGGTCTTTTGATCTTTTTTCTATTGATTTAGAAGAGCATCACACCAAACAAAAGGAAATGGCAATGACTAAGTCATCAGGGTGAGAATGAGCTGCAGAATGAAACTGCATCGTTTTATTATGACCTTAGAATTAGGCGAATATGGAATTATCTCTGATGATGTTTGGAGTGGGTGCTTAGTGTGCAAAAGGCTATTAGTTTCTAGGACTCTTAGATTTCCCGGGGGGGAAATGAATGCCTCTATTTCTGCATTGGTGTATTCATGAAGGGTTATTAATGCCACAGGTCACCTTGGTTTCGTGATTGGTAGCCCTGATGCTTAGTATTGTATGGAGTACTTTAAGTGGTGTAACAGTGACGGTATTGCTGAGAACCCCAAGCCACCTATTGCAGAATCTACTTCATTGCTACTGCTTTATTGACCTGGTGATGAATACTCAGATTGAACCATCCCGGGATAAGCTGGTACTGACCTGCTACAACCTGAGTGAAATCAACCCCATCTTCTTAAGAAATTCATATTTAAAACGTCTTTCTGGTTCTGATTACCCATGCAAATCTTATGTATTCATGTATGTTTACTGTAGTTTTACATGTTGTTGTTTTATGTTAATGGCAGTTTGCAAAGCAAGATAGTAGATTATGTTTTGCAGAGTATACTGTATTTTATTTATATTCTATTTTTTTATCTCTTTATTTTAAATCTGTTTCATAAACCCTTATTAATGTTCTGTCACTTTAGAAAATGACTTGAAATGGGTAAACTTTTTTCCTTCCTTCTTGGTCCTCATATTTTTGTAAGAGAAAAAGTCAAGAAGAAAACAAATAGAATCATATAAAACCCCTCTTAATTTAATCTGTACATAGCTGACACTATGAGAGGAGAAAGTGTGGGATGAAGCTTTTCAGATTATGAGCAGAGAAAGACCAAATAAAAGTTCATCAAATGTGATATATGGCATATGTGCCTCTGTCACCTGCTGTGTGATTAAACATCGCCATCTGTGGTAAGGTTATTGTTGCGGCTAATTGCGAAGGCTATCCTTGACTTGGCATCCTTCATGAGTGACAGAAAGTGACATAACTTCCTCCTCAAGTCAGCCTGAATCAGCTTATAGTGACAGGTAGGCAATTGTATTGCCTTATGGATTGAAAATCAAGACTGGGCTAAGAAAGAGGAGACCAAAGATGGTGGCAAATCAAAATTGTCATTTTCTGCATCAAACAACCCTAATACCTAGGGAAATGGCCTTGCATACTTATCACCCAGCACAAAATATGTATGATTCATTAGCTTTATTTTCAAAATCATTAGGGTCCTCATTCTTCATATTTTGTCTTTCTTCTTCTTTCTATTAATTTAATAATCCTCAATGCTCAGATTTAAGGGGAAAATTAAGTTGACCTGAATTGGATTTCTTCTGACTTTTAAATAATGGAATCTCTATTTACATGGTGTTTAGAAGAGAAAGTGGGCAACTTCAGTGACGTTTAGTTTAGAAGAAATGACCAAGCCACTGGATTGACCCCCCCCAAAATAAGCAAGATATTTAAAATGTACAGATTGATAAATATTTGGACTGTTGACATGCATCTGAATGTTGATAGGGAGAAATTTACTCCCTCAATAAATATGCGGACAAGGAATAGTCAGGGCCGGATTTAACTGAAATAATACGAAAATAGTTTATTCAGCTTCCATGAAGCGCTCCGGAGACAGCCAGTCGGGAAGACACATCTAAAGTTTTTCTAAATAACATGCTATTATATACAAGAGGACTCCCTTTGGCTGCTGGGCAACTAGATGATGTCAATGAGGTACCCCAAAATTGATCACACACTTCTCCTGTGTCTTCTGTTCTCTCTATGGCCTTGGATGAAAATGTTTTTCTAAAAATCAGCTACACAGCACTACTTCACCTGGCCTCTCCGGAGCAATACACAAAGCTTAAATTAATATATTCATGGGTTACACAATGTTGCTGCAACAATGGTGTGAATTTAATATATTTGGCATTCAGACAGGGCACTGTTCCGCATCAATGTGGAAACTGAAAAAACAAAAATAACACAGTGAGTCACTAACATTTTTTTTAACAAATTGAATTAGCTTTTTCTTCTTTACAAAATAAGAGTCAGTGTACGTTTTGCACATACAGATCTTCAAAAAAGACCAACACCCCTGAAATGATGCACTTAACCTACTAAGCTAATTTGGCAGCCTGGACAATGCTGTAAGCTACAACAAGTCTCCTTTCAGTAGTGATACTTTATCTAGTCGTGTCTGCCCTGTTGAATAAATATCTGTCAAAGCCACACATGAAGTATACAGTAATGCCATTAAGCATGTCTGATAGGCGTACTGCATATTACCAGTATTCAAATTAGCATGAGATACCGTTGGGTGGGATATAAAACATTCCCAATACACATCAAGTTTTACTCTTTGAATAAGGCAGCTTATTATAGTGTGACACAGATCACTTCCAATTTGAAAATGATACTCGTTGATGTTTGGGGTCTCTAATTTTTGTAATGATGATTTATGTTTTTGAATCCTCTTCATATTTCCACTGGGTGGAGGCAGGCTCTGCCAAAATAGTTAACACAAGTTCGGCACAAGAGCTCTGCTTGTCATCAGCTTACCTGGAGTAAAATACATCACGGTATTAATATATATTTAGTTTTCTTCCGAGTACACTTCTCCTGGAAAGATTTTCCCTTTAACAGTTGTTGCAGAGAGGTTTTGAGGTATTCTCCTGAGGAGCTGGGAGGATTTCAGCCCTGGTTTGATAAGCGCTGTGATTGAAATAAAAAAGGACATAACTGTCAAGCTCTATAAGCTCTTAACCCTTGACCTCCCTAAGTTGCACAGAGAACCCGATGCCACTTTCCAGCTGCACAAGCCATTAAATAGCTGTGTTCTTGGAGGCACTGGCCTTCTGATGGTTGTACAAGCATGTCATTCCTATCTCTAAGGAAAACCAGGTTAAATGGGCATTTCCATTAATGTAAATTAAGGCTGATGATCTGTGGAATATTGCTCATGTTTTTGGCTGTAGTTCCATCTAATATTTATCATTGTATTGGTGTTTTAATCTGGTGTAGTTTTTATAACATTAAAGGTTGTATAAATTTTTCACATTTATTTGAATACTAGTGGGAAAATACATACTGCATTTGCAATCATGCCTTTTAAAACTTGTAGATTCTGACATAGTTGTCCTCAAGTATAAATGCTAAGACACAGAAAAAGCTCTGCTTGCATATTTCCTTGTAATTTCCATTTGTTTTCATTACTGCACATTTAGGGAGATTTAATTCTGAGTTATGTGCCAAAGTATAAACCCAGCATCACAAATTCTCCTGATGTGCAATGTACTGTGAAAAGATGGGAAATAGCCAGATATGGTGGCTATTTGTCTGAATTTAAGATAGTTGTCTTAATGAAATGTACTGTGTGTTGAAATGTATTTACGTTGCAAATTTACACAAGTGGCAAATACAAAATAATTGTTCAGAAATGTCTCAAAACAACTTTGCTGTTCTTCTCCTGTCCTTTCCCTTCATTTATAGTGAAGGCCTGCTTCGTTTATAGCAGAGCTGTAAAGGGCTAGAACCTGAGAAAGAGACTGAATGACAAGCTTTTAATTTTTCACTTTAATTGTTTTGTAACAGTGCTACTCATAAGAAGCAGCTGCTTTAGTGGCTCGTGAACTCTGGCAGAGAATAAAAAGAAACAGACGGCTATTTTGTGTAAAGGAAAGCTTCATGTAAAAGTGTTTATCCAAAATACACTTTCAAGTGAGAGAACTTTAGAATTGATAATTGGCCACACTGAAACTGGATACAGGCCAACCATTTTCAAGAATAAAATAAGTCTAAATCCAGTGAGAGACTAATAAACTATAAATCTGAATAAAGTAATTCACATCGTATAGTCATACTCTTGGTCTCTTTTATCTCTTTTCCAATGAGTGGCTGCAGTGGAAGAGTCTTATGATAAATAACTCATTAAGTAGTTAATGAGAAAAACAGTTACTGCATCCAGGAAACTAGTAATCTGGAATGCTTGATTCAATGTCCATGTGTAATAAAGCTGCATGTTACTTCACCCTTTCTTTCTTTCTTTTTATGTAGCCTTAAATAAATCAATACTTTATTAATAATAATACATTATGATGATGATTTTGTTTTCCTTCTCATTCCATGCAAGACAACGTGTGACCAGGTCTAGTTGGCACACAAGAACTCTTAATAAATCAGGATTTCAGTTGCATCCATCTGGGGGTATAAATTCTTCCATCTGGAATTCAACATTTAATCATGAGAACTCAGGCATCAGCAATAAACTGCTGATATGATCATGATAGTTCAAGCACTAAGTCCATAGTGACCTTCCACAATCCACAATGTGAATACAATATTAAAATGATCCTGAGTTTATTGTTGACAAAATGAAATGGTATTAACAGTTCACACAGACAATTCACCTGTTCTCACTTCTACCTCCTGTGCTTGGAATTGACTATTATATTTAGCTCAAATGTATCTTAATCTTTAATCAGAATAAACAACTAAAGAAAAAAAACATTTTACACCAGTTCTCCAGTAGGGAACCACGTCAAAAGGAAAGCCATTTCCCGGCCACTGAGTTAGCACTCGGCAAGTGAAAACAAATTACTCTCAAAAAGTTATATATTTTTTTAACAACTCAACAATTGAACAGTTTTGTAATTAAACTTCTTTCAAGTCGAAAGCACTGCCCAAGGGGGAGTGGTTTCTGCACACTTCTGTAGGAACTTGATCGAAACGTCACTCTATCAAAGCTGCCATTGGCCCCTGCACACATCACTCAGAACAGGTCCCTTGCACTTCCTGTTCTATAAAATGAGACAACTGTGCAGGTTCGTCCTCTTTTGCCATTTTGCTGGACCCAAGAACGTGAGCTCTCTGTGTCTTTGTCTGTGCACTAGACCTTATTATTATTATTATTATTATTATTATTATTATTACTATTATTATTATTATTATTATTATTATTATTTACACTGTTTCGGTTGGTTGGCTTCACGTCTGTGTTGTTCGCCACCATTATTAGTGTGTGTGTGTGTGTGTCTCTATTTATCACATTAGTTATTATTGATAGCTAATCCGATTCTGTTCCATCCGTGCACCTGGGCTCCGGCTGCGCTTTCGGTTTCAGTTTTGTTTAAATAGAGCACTTTGAAAAATAATAGTTGTGTTTATATAGTGCCTTATATACACTCACCTAAAGGATTATTAGGAACACCTGTTCAATTTCTCATTAATGCAATTATCTAACCAACCAATCACATGGCAGTTGCTTCAATGCATTTAGGGCTGTGGTCCTGGTCAAGACAATCTCCTGAACTCCAAACTGAATGTCTGAATGGGAAAGAAAGGTGATTTAAGCAATTTTGAGCGTGGCATGGTTGTTGGTGCCAGACGGGCCGGTCTGAGTATTTCACAATCTGCTCAGTTACTGGGATTTTCACGCACAACCATTTCTAGGGTTTACAAAGAATGGTGTGAAAAGGGAAAAACATCCAGTATGCGGCAGTCCTGTGGGCGAAAATGCCTTGTTGATGCTAGAGGTCAGAGGAGAACGGGCCGACTGATTCAAGCTGATAGAAGAGCAACTTTGACTGAAATAACCACTCGTTACAACCGAGGTATGCAGCAAAGCATTTGTGAAGCCACAACACGTACAACCTTGAGGCGGATGGGCTACAACAGCAGAAGACCCCACCGGGTACCACTCATCTCCACTACAAATAGGAAAAAGAGGCTACAATTTGCACAAGCTCACCAAAATTGGACAGTTGAAGACTGGAAAAATGTTGCCTGGTCTGATGAGTCTCGATTTCTGTTGAGACATTCAGATGGTAGAGTCAGAATTTGGCGTAAACAGAATGAGAACATGGATCCATCATGCCTTGTTACCACTGTGCAGGCTGCTGGTGGTGGTGTAATGGTGTGGGGGATGTTTTCTTGGCACACTTTAGGCCCCTTAGTGCCAATTGGGCATCGTTTAAATGCCACGGCCTACCTGAGCATTGTTTCTGACAATGTCCATCCCTTTATGACCACCATGTACCCATCCTTTGATGGCTACTTCCAGCAGGATAATGCACCATGTCACAAAGGTCGAATCATTTCAAATTGGTTTCTTGAACATGACAATAAGTTCACTGTACTAAACTGGCCCCCACAGTCACCAGATCTCAACCCAATAGAGCATCTTTGGGATGTGGTGGAACGGGAGCTTCGTGCCCTGGATGTGCATCCCACAAATCTCCATCAACTGCAAGATGCTATCCTATCAATATGGGCCAACATTTCTAAAGAATGCTTTCAGCACCTTGTTGAATCAATGCCACGTAGAATTAAGGCAGTTCTGAAGGCGAAAGGGGGTCAAACACAGTATTAGTATGGTGTTCCTAATAATCCTTTAGGTGAGTGTATATATATATATATATATATATATATATATATATATATATATATATATAACGTGTAAACTGCAGGACTGTGGCTCTGCTCTAGCCTGTGTAGAATGGAGCTCACTGCTGCTGTTCCCAGCTGATGGTGCTTGAGTTGTTCGCTGCCTCGCTGTGTACATAGTTCCTTGGTCAGCAGGTCTGTGGCCTGCTCTGGCTGTGTGCCATAGAGCAAGAGTCCGCTGCTGCTGTTCTCAGCAGTAAGCACTTGAGCGAGCTCTCGTGTTCCACTGTGTACATAGTTCATTTGTCAGCACAGTAGATCTAACATTGCCCTGCGATAGCTGATCTAATCAGCAGGTGTCAACTGCTCCTGTGTATATAGTGCGTTTGTACGACATTTTAAGTTGTCAGCACAGTGGAGCTTTCCACTCTGTACTGTTCAGTTGAGTTGGATGCTCCTGTGCTACGCAGAGGCAGCATGAATGCAATATATATTGTTTTCAGCTCGGCTACTCTGTTGACTATCCGGCTGTATATTATGTTGTGTTTTTCAGTGGGTCTGTGGCCCCCGCTCCTATTGGATCAGGGGTCCACTGCCATGATAATGTAGAGCAGCCGCCTTGCTATTGTAAGCTGAGGGCGTAAGAGTCTGTAGTGTAAGAGTCTCTGTAGCCCCACTTTGTATATGCTGATTCTAGACAGTTCCCGGTAAGAGCGTGACTGCGGTCCTCGCTCATGGCAAGCTCAGGTGCGGCCCTACGGAGCAAATGAGATTACTGTCTGGAGTTGTGTTGCCGAGGTCCCCTAGCGGTTCACCTTGGGGAATGCTCCCTTATCAGCTCGCTGCCTCCTTCCATGCCACATTTTGCTTTAAAGTGACCCCTCCCCCTTGGGCAGTGCTTCCGACTTGAAAAATAACGATAGGTTACGAATTCAACCACGGTTATCTGAAAAAGGAAGCACTGCCCAAGGGTTGCAAGGTCGTGCGGGAGTCCTATCTCCCGGCAAAAAGAAGACGAACCTGTGCTGACATCATGTTTTATAGAACAGGAAGTGGGAAGGGACCTGTTCTGAGTGACGAGCACAGGGGCCAATGGCAGCTTTGATACAGTGACGTTTTCGATAGGGTTCCTATGGAAGTGTGCAGAAACCCCTCCCCCTTGGGCAGTGTTTCATTTTTCAAATAACCGAGGTTGCATTCGCAACCTATCGTTTTGTTAACACAAGTACCGTGTTATTCAGTCTTTGTCTGTGATTGGAATAAAATAATGACAATCCCATTCACAGCCTCTTTTGTTTAGGATTGTTTTTAAACACCAGAACCTAATAACATCAGTATCATTATATAGTACTAAAATAGTGATACACTTACATAAGAACATAAGAAAGTTTACAAACGAGAAGGGGCCATTCGACCCATCATGCTCGTTTGGTGTTTATTAATATCCAAGTGATCCAAGGATCCTATCCAGTCTATTTTTAAATGTTCCCAAACTTTCAGCTTCAACCACATCGCTGGGTAGTTTATTCCAGATTGTGATTATACTCTCTGTGTAAAGAAGTGTCTCCTGTTTTCCGTTTTGAATGCCTTGAAGCCCAATTTCCATTTGTGTCCCCGGGTGCATGTGTCCCTGCTGATCTGGAAAAGCTCCTCTGGTTTGATGTGGTCGATGCCTTTCATGATTTTGAAGACTTGGATCAAGTCCCCACGTAGTCTCCTCTGTTCCAGGGTGAAAAGGTTCAGTTCCCTCAGTCTCTCCGAGTAGGACTTTCCATTCAGACCTGGAATAAGTCTGGTTGCTCTCCTCTGAACTGCCTCTAGAGCAACGATATCCTTCTTGAAGTGTGGTGCCCAGAACTGTACACAGTATCCAGATGAGCTCTAACTAGTGCATTGTACAGTCTGAACATCACTGCCCTTGTTTTAAATTCTACACTTTTGAAAATATACCCTAGCATTCTGTTTGCCTTTTTTTATTGCTTCCCCACATTGTTTGGATGGAGAAAGTGAGGAGTCCACATAGACTCCTAGGTCTTTCTCATGCGTTACTTCATCTAGATCTATACCTCCCATAGTGTAATTATAGTGGACATTTTTGTTACCTGCATGTATTACCTTGCACTTGTCCACATTGAATTTCATTTGCCAGGTGTCAGCCCACAACTGAATATTATCTAAGTCCCTCTGAATAGCTTGTGCTGCCAAGATTGTATCTGCTGAGCCACCTATTTTAGTATCATCTGCAAATTTGACAAGTTTGCTAACTATCCCAGAGTCCAGATCATTAATATAGATTAGAAAAAGCACAGGCCCTAGTACTGATCCCTGTGGAACTCCACTAACAACCTCACTCCAGTTAGAAGTGACTCCTCTAATCGACACCCTCTGTTTCCTATACATCAACCAGTTCATAATCCATCTACTTACATTACCCTGAATGCCTACAGCTTCCAATTTGAGGATCAGCCTTTGGTGTGGAACCTTATCAAAAGCTTTTTGGAAATCTAAGTATATCATATCATATGCTTTCATGTGATCTACAGCTGCAGTTGCATGTTCAAAAAATTCTAATAAATTAGTAAGACATGATCTGCCTCATCTAAACCCATGTTGACTATCTCCAAGAATATGGTTTTCATTTAAATGCTCCTCTATTTTCTGTCTAATCATTTTTTCCAACATTTTACAGGTGATGCAGGTGAGACTGATTGGTCTGTAATTTCCTGGCTCAGTTTTTTCCCATTTCTTGTGGATTGGTATTACATTTGCTGTCTTCCAGTCAGTTGGCACATCCCCTGTTCTAAGTGTCATTTGGAATAATCGAGTTAGTGGCCTATAAGTTATTTCCCTCATTTCTTTAAGTACTGTTGGAAATATCCCATATGGCCCAGGTGATTTGTTTTTTTTTAATTCTGCTAGTCCCTTTAGTACCTCCTCCTCATTTATCCTGATCTCTCTTAGGGTTTGACTGGACTGATTGTCAACCTGTTGCATTTCATTTTTCTTTTGTAAAAACCTCTGTGAAATACTTGCATCTTGTTTGTTTTCCAAGATACCTCCATTTTTGCCCTTTATCTGTTTCACCTCCTCCTTTATTAATGCTCTTTGCATTAGTTTTACCTCCAGAGCTACGTTTCTTTCTATTTCCCTCTTTGCTTTCCTGGTCCCTTTCTTAAGATCTCTTTGCAGCTCAACATATTCTATGTATTTTGTTTCGTCACCATCCCTTTTGTATGCGCTATACAGCATTTTCTTCCTCTTTATATTTTTTTGCATACCTCTATTAAACCATTTTGGCCAGTGTTTTTTGTTCCTCAATTTGCTCAAGTTTTGGTACAAATTGCTCCTGAGCCTCAAGTAGTATATTCTTAAAATATACCCATCCATTTTCAACTGACTCTGTATCCAGTGTGCTCCAGTCTACCTCTTATAAGTGCCGTCTCATACCTTCAAGGTTTGCTTTTCTAAAATTGTAGACCATTGTTTTAGACTTGGACCTTGTTTTTTGAAAGATTGCCTCAAAGCTAACCATATTGTGATCACAATTTGCCATTGGTTCTCTAACTACTGTCCCCCTGACTCTATCTTGGTCATTTGAAAAGATCAAGTCAATACATGCGCTCTCTCTGGTTGGTTCCCTGACATTTACCATCTCAACCATTTCTATTTCTGCTTCTGTAGTCCCCACTGGTCTTTCCCAGTCTAAGTTTGGGAGATTGAAATCCCCCATTATAACAGCCACATCCTTGCTACATGCAGTCCTGATTACACTGTACAATGCAGCATCTTTCTGAATATCTGAGTTGGGTGGTCTGTAACACACTCCTACCGCTAATCCTCCAGATCTCTTGTTCAAAAGTGTCACCCACAAAGATTCTGTTCCGGGATCTAATACAAGTTCTTCTGCCTCAATGTCATTTTTCACATATAATGCTACCCCACCCCCTCTTCGATTTTGCCTATCTCTCCTAAACTGTGTGTATCCTTCCAACTTGTATTCATCCCCATCATTTTCTGTAAGCCATGTTTCTGTCACTCCTACAACATCATAGTAACACGCCAGCACTGTGGCTTCCAAGTCTAACATCTTGTTCCTTATACTCCTGGCATTGAGGTACAAACATTTCAGGACTTTCCTACTGGCAGTTTCCCTTCGTTTTCTTTCCTTAGTGGAACATCTCCCATTGTCAGAGCTCCCTGCCCCCCTGGTTCCTAGTTTAAATGATTCTCAATTTCAGTGCACATACGCTCTCCCAATGCATTAGCCCCCCTTCTGTTTAGATGTAGACCGTCCGGTTTGTACAGGTCCCATCTATCCCAGAAGAAAGACCAATGCTCCATAAACCTAAACCCCTCTTCCCTACACCAAGCTTTCAACCATGTGTTAAACTTTCTAATCTCAGCCTGTCTCCCTGGCCTGGCACGTGGTACCGGAAGTATTTCAGAGAAAACTACCTTGGAGGTTCTCCTCTTTAGTTTTGTTCCTAACTCTTTAAATTTGTCTTGCAGAACCTCTGTCCTACCTTTACCTATGTCATTGGTTCCAATGTGGACCATGACCAGTGGATTCCCCCCTGGCTTTGGCCAGTAGCCCGTCAACTAGTTTAGGGAGATCTGCAACCTGAGCACCAGGCAGGCAAGATACGATGCGGGTCTCCTTGTCACTAGAACACACTGTGTGATCTACACCTCTAAGAATTGAGTCTCCTACTATAACTACCTCCCTGTTCTGTGGGGGAGTGGGTACCATGGTGCTCTGGTGCTCAACTGCCCCCCCATCACCCTCTGAGCTGTCATTGTCCAACTCGGTGTCCAGCAGTTGGAACCTGTTGGGCAATTCAAGCTCTTGGGGTGTCTCTAGGGGTTGTGCACACCCTTTTCTGTGGTTACGACCTACTGTAACCCAGCAGTTCTCTATGCTGTCCTGCTCTAAGGTCTCAACTCTCCTAGGTTTTGACATGCACACCATCTCTCTCATGGGCTGATTGACCAATTCTTCTATATCCCTAATACAGCGCAGATTGACAAGCTGAGCCTCAAGATCACAAACCTTGATCTCTAGGATTTCAACCTGCTGACAACATTCACAAATGAAGCCTTCTTGGATGAGTTCATCCAGGAAGGCAATCATTCTGCAAACCTGACACTGTAGTGGCCACATGCTTCTAAATGTTACTTTTTTTTGTTTGTTTCTTTATACTTCTCTTGGTTCCTGCTGCTAGTCAACTGCCTAACTTTTGTCAGCGAGAAACAGCACAGCTCTTTCTCAACAGCTGCTTTAAGTAGCTTTTGTCTACCTACCCCCAATTCACACCTAACTGGCCCCACCTGGCTCCTCCTGCAACAGAATTCCTGCTAGTCCTAGACAGAAACTCCCTTCTACAACCTATTCTACAACTTATTTCAGAAGAACCAGGTTAGTGGCACCTACTGAAAAATGCATCTCAACAATTATGCCTCACGCACAAGAGTGCGCCTTCCTAAGCAGCTTCGATTAGATTTTATCAGGGATTCTGATATTCATACTTTTCGGATTGCATTTTCAGTAATTCTAAGTGACTGAGAAGACCAGACCTACGGCCATCTTATCACTTAATTACTAAAATCCTACTTGAATGCCATTAATTAGCCTAGTCCGGTAGATATTGATTATAGAAGTGTAGACAAGCCTTCAGGTCTGATTAATCGAAATCCATAATCCACCTTTCGTGCATCTCCGAATCACTCATGCCAATCTCCCGAGAGCATCGTTATTTTAACATTCCTGTCAATATTACTTTGCCGAGATGAAAGTGGTGTGTTTACATTGAGAAAATGCTTTCTTATCACCACTGTGATTTCTAATTCTGCACTGGGCGCTCTGCTGTATATGCTTTAATTATATATATTTATTGTAGCATACATGATTTTACAGTAACTCAGTGTCTACTGTTAAATTATGAGACTGACCTCAATGTCAGTCGCACTAAGATTTGGCGATGTAAAAATGGCACATTGCACACTGGTAGCGGGACAGTGCTGCCTGTGGCGATGGTGCCAATTGACAGAAAAAGGCTGCAGCCTTGTTTTTGTCACTTTCAACCATATATTTTTTAAAATATTTTCTTTCATTCATTGGGTTAAGTTACTACACTGCCATCCCCTTGGGCAATGGCCTAGTTCTCAGGATAAACCCAGTTCATATGAGTTTTATACAAACAGACAACCCATCTGGGAGGGCTGCTGACAGTGTCCAGTGTGTATCTACAGCTGGAGTGGCCATTAATAACAGTTCTTGATCAGGACACATAGAAATGAATCTGTATTTGTATGCATTTTTTAGTAAATCGCTAATTCTGCCCAAACATGAAACTTGATTGATGTAGAAAGATTTTGAAAACTGGCAGATACCCCCACCCTCCCATATACAGCCACAACACCCTCTCACACCTTAATTGATTTAATACAAGACCATAAGGTGAGCTTATCAGTCTGTGCAAGATTCTGGACAATCAAAACCAAACCAAACTAAATTTAAAAATCAATGTCAAATAATAGGGTTGGGGTAAAAGTAAACTATTCCTTATTCTGCCTTGATTTGCTACATCTTTGTAGTTTAATGTGAGCAGTTCTCAGATGTCTAGGAGGCAGAAAAGGACAGATTTCAAATATAACAGCATGGAAAGGAAAATAATTGTGACAGATGAAGAACTCAACCAGGAGAGAACAGTTTTCTGTAAAGGGGTCAGATTGTTTAATT
This sequence comes from Amia ocellicauda, assembly GCF_036373705.1. Taxonomy (NCBI): domain Eukaryota; kingdom Metazoa; phylum Chordata; class Actinopteri; order Amiiformes; family Amiidae; genus Amia; species Amia ocellicauda. Next base: position 1,307,679 of record NC_089853.1, read on the forward strand.
AAAATTAAATAGTTTTGTACTGTAGCTGTAATGTGATGCATGAAAGCAAATTACTTTATAATTATTTCATTTATAGTAGTTTTGTATACAATTATTTTCATTTCTTGAGACCCAAAAAGCAACACCAGTTCAGAATGTAACTGTGATATCTGCCAAGCTTCTCCACACAATGAGGTTGTATGATATCAGGATAGATAAATATAGATATAGATATGTGTATTGTATTGTATTTAAGTCAGAATTTCTATTCACACAGCTGAGATTGTAACTCACATTTATCACATTGTTTTCCCTATCAATAGATTTTGCTGCTGTGCTGCAAAGAAAGGCTCCTATTTCACAATATTGAAATTAAAACAGCTTAGTGTTAGCCCTACTATAATACTACCACTACTACTACTACTACTACTACTACTACTACTACTACTACTACAACTACTTATAATAATAATAGTAATAATAATACTAGGGAATGCCTCTATGATTTTATTTGTGTTGATTGAGGTGCATGGTTATTTCAGCCTTGGTGGACTCTAAATCTCTATTACCTCAACTTCTCACTGCTTCTTCAATATTTACTTTTAGAATGGATCACAAACATTAGCTTTCCTATCTACTATGCTGTAATTAAAATGTGCCTGTAATTTTTAAGAAGAAATGGGTAACACTTTAGAGGAAGGTGTCAATAATAAATGATTGGTAAATAGTTTATAAAACATGTATACATTTAAGATTTAGTCCCCAATGTATTATTTTTTAAATAAACGATCAATCATATCTTATAAAGGTTTATTGATAATTTATAAATTGAATTATTAATGGTTCCTAACTGTTTTATAAACTATTTCCCAATAATTTATTAATGACACCTTGGTGTTACCCAACACTGTTCCCATGTTTTTTTCTCCAATCAGTTTACATCTGTTTATCAGGTTAAATGTTGCCATTGAGCTGTAGCTGTCAAATGTACATCACCTCTTTTCTGACAACATGTAAGAAAGAATTAACATTTTTTTGTAATGCTTACTTGGTTCTTAAAGGACAGTTTGAACTTTAGGCTGTTTAAAAAAAAGTGAAATAAATAAATAGAGGTCTGTTCACTACTGACAGCAGCACATCACCCTAAATCCCAGTAATGATTGAATCACAACAGTGTTTCTTCAGAGGTACCTGAGGCTCAAATCAATCAATATTCATCGTACATTGAGTGTATGAAACCATTTAGAAATGTCTCTTTAATTACTTTGCACTCCAGTGCGCTTTCTTAGATTGGGGAAAAAAAAAGAAAAAAGAAAAAAGTAGTCATTAACCAGTTAGCATATCAATTGAGTTCAATATCCACACACATCTCTGATTAACACCAGGGTAATAACAGTGAACATGCTGTGTATCATTCATGTTTCTCTGTCAGATGCAATTAATTGTTCTATTTCTGAATGTAATCTGTTGTGAACAGGGGAGGCCTGGGATAGTGATGGCAGACAGGCACCTAGCAATAATGATAAAACTTTTAACCATGGCTCTACTGGACCCATCTGTGGTTTTCCAGTCAAGGTCCTTGCTTAACCGAGGGCTGTTAGTTTCTCTAATGTCTTTTACAGGTAAGGCTGATATCTTAACAGCAAATTTAAAAAGTTGTTTAACATTTGTTCTAATCTAGTGTCTATGAATAATGTACTGTTCTTTTGCCATGGTATTTTATCTATTTATTTTGATTAGGCTTCTTCGGTTGAATTTACCTACACCATTTGTAGACTGAAGTCTAACCCACTTACATAATAACCATATGGTTAGATTGGCCTCCATCTATCTAGAGCTGACTGCAATGAGACATGTGCTAATGGGATGAGACGAAAAGGTCTGCAATACTGTTTTGGTGACACCGTTGGTAAAGTAACGCAATTTCTATGGGAAAGAGAAGTGGAAAAAATAAATATAAAAAAAAGAAAAACAGATGCAGTTTTTGTCAGCTTGAAAATCCTCCAAGGCCGTATGAGTTTTCTAAGCCCTGCAATGGCAATCCACAGAGACTAGCGTTGATGGGAAATTGTAGATAAATCTGTCACATTTGTGGAACATACTGTACACAAGAGAATTTCATTTCACTTCTTTGTGATATGAATGAAATGGTCATCACCAAAGAGTTACAAATATGAATCTAATAACGTTAAGATTTTCCAGCCAACAAAATACAGTGCAACATGACAAGGGATTTGTTGTTGGCTCTGGAGAATTGTGTGTGCTTACCAACAGGTCAGAGAGATAAAACTGGATCTTTCCTGAAGCAGTAAGCTTGAAAAGTAAATAATTACTGAATCGGAGCTAAAAACTGAGAGACATGCAGAATATACAAGAAAAAATAAATGCATCAAGACACAACACAACTAAATGGAAAAATTAAGATGATATAATTTAATTGCTTGTGTGTTTGAATTTCTGTCCACTGTTTTGAAATGGGCTGATCCTTGAAGACAATTTGGAGGAGGAAACTAATTCCAAGGCACTCAACAATATTGCAAAACTGCAGAGGTGGTTGCAGAGATTAAGGTGAAATACCCATTTAAGTGAGCAATTTCTAGGGGTTACTAGAGAAGGGATTTACCTTGTATTGTCAAGAGAGTGTCAGACTGGGAATCTCTTGAATCAAAACAAAATATTTCAGCTCCTTCCTTCCTGTTCATTCTTACAGAACATTTAATCTCTGATGAAGCTGCAGAGTATTGATCTGGATTGTTATAGATCTTGCTACCATTTAGCTTTATTTTAATGTTATTCCAGTGTGATTACCACTTCAAGTAGGACAAATGAAACTGAACTAACCATTTGGAGTTAGATTTAGTTCAATTCAGAGCTAATATTTTTCTCATTATCTTGACAAAATATAGTATTATCCCTGATTTTATCCAGTTACAGAATGTCAACTTTAATGAAAACAAAACATCAGTGTATTGTTGTTTTAAGTACAAATCACATTCAGGTTCTTGCTAATTCTGAAATAAATCAATATACTCTGATTACAACTTTTATTATTAAATCAAAGTGCAAACTCCAATCAAATACCATTAAAGAAGTATACCTACATATACACACAGTCAAATAGCCATACACATTTCTTATTTACATTTATCAAACAATCTTGTATTGAACGCAATTAAAACACACATCAAGTGCATCATATAAAAATGTCTATTCAGTATAGCAATGTTTGAACATACAAACACAATGACTGTCAAGGTCCACATCAATAAATACAATCCCACATACCATTATATTAACAATAGGAAGCCGTTGTAATTGTAACGGCTTACATGAACACCTTCAAATATAAAAACAAACTGTACATTTATACATAAAAACTGAGCTCTTACCAAACAGTATAGCAGCACTTCAACGCATATAGTCATTCGCACATCACACTTCATCGCACTTCCTATACATTTAAATAACTAAGTTAGCATCAGTTCTACAAGGGCATTACAAATAGAGACAACACATTAAAATGGCAGCTTACCCACATTACTTAAAACACTGTGGCTCGTCTTCCTTTAACACACACCTGCGCTTCGCATCTGCAGCAGTTTCGAGCGGACATAAAAGAATGAGGCATGACTGGGTTTATAACCCCGGACCTGTTAGCACCAAGCCTTTCACCTCCTTAACTACAAATATGCTAAAAATGCTCCTTTCACCCATCAGCAGGTCTCCCCAGTTATACCAGTCCATCTGAGGTGACTTGTTTCAATATAACTGCACCATCCCTATCTTAATTTCTAGCATTCTGTCTGAGTTTAAAAAGTTTTAGGGTCACCTGCAATGAGGCAGACGGGGTTTCACAGAGGCAGGCCAAGTGGAAAGACAGCATTTGTTTCTGTTATAGTAGGGAGTGTAAATATAGCAAGTTAAAGCTTTGTTTAATTTTCTTTGTTTATGTTTGTCATATTGTGTTACAGCTTTTTAATTTCCATTGTATTTATTCTCTCTCTCTCTCTCTCTCTATATATATATATATATATATATATATATATATATATATATATATATATATATACCGATCAGCCATAACATTATGACCACCTGCCTAATATTGTGTAGGTCCCCCTTTTGCCACCAAAACAGCCATGACCCGTCGAGGCATGGACTCCACTAGACCTCTGAAGGTGTGCTGTGGTATCTGGCACCAAGACGTTAGCAGCAGATCCTTTAAGTCCTGCAAGTTGCGAGGTGGGGCCTCCATGGATCGGACTTGTTTGGCCAGCACATCCCACAGATGCTCGATTGGATTGAGATCTGGGGAATTTGGAGGCCAAGTCAACACCTTGAACTCATGATTCATCAGACCAGGGGTCATCAGACAGGGGTCAGCATTGACATCCTATGACTGGTCTGCGGCTACGCAGCCCCATACGCAACAAACTGCGATGCACTGTGTGTTCTGACACCTTTCTATCAGAACCAGCATGAACTTTTTCAGCAATTTGAACCACAGTAGCTTGTCTGTTGGTTCAGACCACACAGGCCAGCCTTCGCTCCCCACGTGCATCAATGAGCCTTGGCCGCCCATGACCCTGTCGCTGGTTCACCGCTTTTCCTTCCTTGGACCACTTTTGATAGGTACAGACCACAGAGCTGCAGTTTTGGAGATGCTCTGACCCAGTCGTCTAGCCATCACAATTTGGCCCTTGTCAAAGTCGCTCAGATCCTTATGCTGCCCATTTTTCCTGCTTCTAACACATCAACGTTGAGGACAAAATGTCCACTTGCTGCTTAATATATCCCACCCATTGACAGGTGCCATGATAACGAGATTATCAGTGTTATTCACTTCACCTGTCAGTGGTCATAATGTTATGGCTGATCGGTGTATATATATATAATGTGTGTGTGTGTGTGTGTGTATCTGTATAATATTTATTTAATAAAAACAGCTTTTAGAACTATTTCAAAGATTTCCAAGAATGGGACACACATGACCTCTTTAGATCTAAACTACTTTATTGCTGTAATAGTTAGATTTATTTTTGTTTACCATATTAAATAAATATACCTGCTATATAATTACAGACATTGGGCCGGATTAAATCAAAACTTTGACCCACCTGCTAATAGAAAACTACAGATCTGTCCATAGTAGCAGTTACATTTCTGATTAGAAGAAAGTGTCATCTTACTAAAAATGAAGCCGCAACTGAGTATAGTTCAGTAGTTTTCTATTAGCAGGTGGGTCTAAGTCCATTGTGCTTCATTTTTGTTTTTAATTTTGCCGTCTTTTGTGCTTTTTTCCAACCGCTTTCGCATGCAAGTCATTTTAATACTCTTGTTATAGCTGTGCTGTAGCAATGAATGTCTAATGTGGAATCTAGGATCAGAAAGTACACTTTTATTATTTTCACCTCAGGCTTTAAGGCATAAATCCCATGTACAAGTTTGAATGTAATGACATGATTGTATGTATTACATACTCTCTTTTCCCCTTGGGTCTGGAGCAGTGATCTAAGACAATGATCACAAAACTCATTCTGTCTTGAGGCAGCTTAACAAGTCCTACATCACAACTGAGCAGCTGGCAGACGAAGGATAACGACCGGGCCGCTGAAGGTAATGGCTTTTGGGGCAGTTTTATGTTAATTCCCAGTAATGTATCCCACAATATTTTGACACAGGGATGTTCACTGTTATGGATTGCATCTGTAGTTACACATTGTGTCTGAGCAATAGCCACAGAAAGCCTCTAATGTGGGAGTTGTGGTTAAACCAGCGTCATTTCTGAGTTGGCTTTTTCTTCCCTGAGATTGTCCACAATGTACTTTGCCCTTTGTTTTGTATATTTATTTTAAATAATTTATAAAGGAAATATTGGCCCAGCAATAGCTGGTATTACAGTTGGGTCCAGTTTAAACAGTATTTTAAAAGAAAACATCACTGTGTACAGTACTCCTCATTGACTCATTGGGTAATAGTTGGTTTGGAGTACAGGATAAGTAATAGGACCTAAAAGAAATTAGATACATTGTAAACACTGAAACTGAGACTATGGTAGGCTGAGCTGTAATCTGACCCTTCCCTAGCCATACCATTCAGTCCACTGTAAATTAAACATTGTTAACTCTGTCATTCATAATCTGCAATTGCACAGTCCCCTTTGAGGACGACATAGTAATGTGCTGACATGTTTTTCTGACCCTTATTCATTCTGCTTTCCAATTAATATTACCCTTTAGCTCAGCTAGATTAATACATGGGCACATTAATTACTCTTACCCTGCTGTCACTATGAATGGGGAGGGCAACTTTTGCTCCAAATAAGGTGAATAAGTTAACTGGTCCTTCAAAGGTTGAGGCTCATTTTATGTTTGTATTTCTTTCTGTATTGTGTTTTGTGTGATGAATGTAATGTGTGCAGCTATGTGTGTGTTTAACACTTCCTGATAGCCTTGGTCATTAAAGGTCCTGTTTATTAGATCTAACAGATGTCTTAGTTATAACAAAACCTACATTTCTGGTTAGCTGAGAAAGCAATAGAAAAGCAAAAACATGCTCTTTTCTCTGAAAATATGATAAGCAACCTGAAGTTTTGGAAAAAAAAAAGTTATTTATTTTGTGTATTTATTGCAAAATATGGTAGTCAGAAACTAATTACTTAAATGTCAGTGAAGACTGTCAAGCAGAGAACATTGAGAAATGAAACAAACAGTTGGCCAATATGGGCACTTATTTTTGGAATCAAGTTTAGAAACCAGTCTTAATATTTGTCTGTCGTGTATTTCGCAGAGTAATTAACATCTCCTTGAACAAGGTCAAAAAGCAGGCAAAGGAATTGAGTATTTGTGTGTGTATGTGTGGAACTCTACAGATAAACAATGATTTCGTTTGTATTCATTAAACTGGCGAGCAGTTTAATGTTGGAATAAATCTCATTATGCATTTCTCTAATGTACACACTCACCAACAAGAATTGTTCAGATTGATCAAACAAATGTTTATTGGGGAAAGAGATGCGATCTCCGCAGAATGTGACCATGAGTCATGACTGGACAGGTTTGAGACTCAGATTTTTCACATATAAAAGTGATATAAAGAAATGTTGGCTCTTTCTGAGGGGGGAGGGAAACAGTGGGGAAAATAGTCAGTGGCTTTCTCTGTAGAGGCTTTTGGCTCACCGTCTTTGCTCTAAGTTGTGAGCTGTAGCAGGTGGATTGTTCTGTTATCTTATTAAATTTAATGGGGTCATGAGGCTTTTGAAGCACATTCTCATCTGCTCCAGTGGCATATATAAAGGATTAAAACATAATTATGTTGTATAAGCAACCAAAGAAAGGGCTGAGCTGTCTAATCATCCGAGTAGAGGTGTTACAGAGGTTTTCTCATTCCTGCATATTATACACCTCGGAAATATTGAACTGAAATTTAAAAGGTGCTGTTCTGCTTAAAATAATTGAGATGAATAATTTCAAATCATGCCACAGGGTATCACAGATAATAATTATAATTATTATAATAATAATTAGTAGTAGTAGTAGTAGTAGTAGTAGTAGTAGTAGTAGTAAACAGTTATTTGAACAGTATTTATATGGGATGTTTTTTACTTCATTTTTTATTTCACCTCAGTAATCAATCCACTATTTTAAGTAGTACCTCTTAATATCTACAGAAATAGCTTTTTGCTCTGTGGCTGTATTCCTGTTAACGTAGACTCTTCTTTAATATTTAGGTTTTGGGCAGAACAGGGTTGAAATGCCTTGGAGGGACATGAAGACAACACCACTGTACGGGGGAAAAGGATAATTTAAAATAATTTCCAGAAGACCAGTTACTAGAAATAAAAACTTTATTTGGTTTCAGCTAATTGGCTGAATAAATCTGCTGCCATGCAGAAGTTTAATGAGGATTCTACACATTATACAGCTATCCAAATTTTCTGGATCTGCAAAGGCCAAAAGGTATCCGCTAATCAGACAGTTTTAATTGAATTTCTTACATTGCTGATGTGTAGACTTCCTGTTACAAGGAGAATAAAATAGTGATTAAAAGTATGTATAGTTTTAAGTGGGTTTTGTTAATTAGCAAGCCCCCACGGGGGCTGCGTAAAGTTGTGTGTGATCTGTAAGCTGATTATAACACATTATCAACAAAGTGCACTGTTCAGCTTATTACTATAAAGAGGTTTGTGATGGTTCATCAAACACATCAGAATACAGGTCCCCGACTGCATTACTAGAAATAATTATGCTGCTTAAAACTGAGATTGCATAAATTACTATAATTTTAAATGAAAGGAATGAATAAATGCAAATATACACTGAATGGCCACTTTTATTAGGTACACCTCCCTTCTCCATGCATTAGACTGCGCAGTCAGTGACAGCATCACATGCCCAGACTGTGCTATTTAAAGCAGGTAGGCCAGTACCTGGGGATTCTGCGTGTGTGCAATTCAGAGAGAGAAGGGGCAAGACAAAAGATTTGAGCGACTTTGAATGGGAAGAAGTTAAAAGAAGTTAAATAGCTGAAGCAGCAAATGAGCTGATACCAGCCGTGCGTGCGGGTTGATGTTTAAAATCTTCTTTTTCAGTAGAAAAGAAAATGATTCTAAAAATTCAAATATCATTTTCAATTGCTTGTATTTTGTCTTTTGGAAATCTTTGTGCTCGATCATTTACACATCTGATGTTTCTTATTTTTAATTGAGTTGAAAAGTTCAATACATCCATTGTGATTATTTCCTTTGTCTTGAAGGGAGTTTGTTTCCTGGAGGGCGATCTGTCAGATGTTACTATCATCACATCGCCTATCAAGAAGGTATGCCCAGACTGTTGACACTGTGTTTGTGGTGCTGTCAATCAAGATATTCAGATTTCAAAGCAGAACCTCGGTGGAACAATGGATGACCTTAAACTGCACACGGAAATGATGGCAAGAGAAATGAAACCTGTGATTGATCATCAACCCGTCTCCTTGCCTATGATGGTACAGAAGTACGACAAATATAGAAAGTTGTAATATTCAAGCTCATTGCTTTGCCTTGCCGTGGAGATCTACCCTTGACTGCTCTGATAACCCAGCCTATTAATCTCACCACAGCCCTGTATCCCGCCATCACGGCAGCATCAAGATGCTCAATAAGTAATGTCATTTTCCCCCCTCTAAGTTGCTATAACTTATTAACCTACACGTTCTGGTGTGAAAGAAAAGATGAGAAATGCAGGAAACAGACCTCAATAAGTCACTGCACAGAAAAAATAATGGAGTAATGGAGCATAATAATAAGGGAAAGATGACAGTATATTCAATAAATAGCCAGTGTTTGAGTATAATGTAATGCATTCTGTTTAATCTAGAAACATCACTTTAAAGTAATACATTCACACAGAATGAATGTGACTCCTTGAAGATCTCTTTTGTTTTGGTATTTGTCGATTTACTTCATAAGTATTTTCCCTACACACCTCAATATCTCTGTATATATTAATATATATTTGGCTCGAATTGGTAATAAAACCCAGCTGAAGGTCAGCAGTCAGTCAAACTAAAACATAACTGGAAGTGTCTAGAGAGTGTGTGACATAAGCATGTGACAAGAATAAATCAGTCTTATGCAACATAGATTCATAATAATTACATTGTACTGCAATAAAAACAAAATGAAAAAACAGGAAATATATCTAAAAAACTGTTTTTTTTTCTGCTTATGCAGGTATTTTTTCTCCCAGCTGTAAAAGGCAGAGAAAAAACCTAAAACTAAAAAACTTGTGGGGTTCCATAAACCACCTGTACTGGTGCACTTTGTTCACAGAGCAAGTCAAGAGAACACTTAAGAAAATGAAGTACACATAGAAACACTATAAGTATACTTCAGCATACCTAAAGTGTATGTAGCATATACTTAAGTATAGTCAACTGTAATTCATTTTAATAAGCTAAATGAGAGAATGCTGGCTGTACTGTCCTGCTGAGTTCTCACGCACGATATCGTAGAAGGATACCTCTCGGTCTGTGACACACAGGAAAGTCCTCTTTAGAAACAACATAAATAATCTATGAACTGCAGTCATCCTCAGAGGGCTGTTGTAAGACATCTATCTGTCCACACAGGTACAGTACCACAATGCGGTGGTGTTCAGTCAACTGTGACAGTCGCTGTTTGTTTTGAGGAAAGAGCTCTGTCACCAACTGACCCTACAGCCAGATGTTAAAGACTCATTTTCTTTCTCTGCTAGAGGTCACAGAGCCGAGGCCTTGGTTTGATTGATATTATGAGAAATGAGAGCAATTTGCAAGAGCAGCGACAATTTAGGCATAAAATAGTCATGATGTGGCTGGGGTTGGCTTGCCTAAGGGCTCTGTGTAGATCTAAGGCAGCCAAAATGTGTTTTGAGACCAACAGAATCTAACACTAACGTTTTGTCTGGAAATACCTTGCAGCACATTAAGGATGTACCCTGAAAAGACGGGCAAAAGACCTTTCCTAACCCAGCCTCTTAGGTGCTTAGATTAATAATGTGTTGAATTAGACCTCTGAGGGCCTGTGACGTAAAACACTTAATTGTGCTTCTGCATGAAGGGCTACAGCAAATTTTTCCAATAGCTTTAAGGCATCATGGTTATTTTAAACTTGGAGTGCTTCTCTGCTGAAATTAATTTGAAAATAGGTGGCTTGTAATGCTTGTATTTTTTTCCAGTTTTCACTTGCATTATGTCTGTTGTCTATCTGGTGTTTTAAATGGTTTGTTTGCATTTTTAAAACATGTAATCTACCCACTGTAACATTTGTTATTGTACTGAAACAAAGTAAATGTAAGGTAAAAGTAGTATTTCATCTTGTTTGGAATTAATTAATTGTCTGAATTAAGACATACTGTACTTAGTAAAGACTAACGTAATGTTTTGCTCAAGTGGAAGACATTTTAAAAGTGAATATCTTTTCCTGACAGACATGATAGATAGGTAGGCCTTACATATATTTAGCAATTGATCAGCGTGAAATAAATTAACCTGGAGTATCACCAAAACGTTCTCTTAGGCACGGACACCCACAGCATTATCACTTCCATCTCCTTAAGATGATACAAGTTGTTCTGGGATATCTCAATTGAAACCTCTGGCACAATGATAATGTTCTTGAACAAAAGCAATAAGAATTATAAGGGAGGAATGAGGATACTGCACAATAGTGCACAAAAGTCTAACAAGTTTGAAAAAAGTGATTGATTGATACATTCAATCTACCAGTCCACACTGCAGGACAAATTGATACTTCTTACCAGGAACAGAGATGCTTTTCTTTCTTTTTTATTCTTTGTTCAAGTTATATTTTAATGCTGTTCTTTGCCCTTGGATTCCTGCAGTTTAAGGTTACATCATTTGCTTCAACTAAGCTGTGTATTGACTTCTCAGTCAAGCTGCTTAAACTCTTACACATGCTGAGCTCTTTCGATGAGTAACTCTAGCAGTGCACTGATGTTAAAATCTGGTCACGTTCTCTGTGAAAACATACACAAACCCATCCGATCCCTGGCATGCATTTGATGTGTCAAATGGAGTAATTATTGAGATAGGAGGCATGACATTTTCTGTCAATGAAAAATAAATACAACCTTTCACTTGCTTAGAAATGTGATGACAAATAACCTATCCACACTGACAAGACAACTGAATAATCCGTTCAAGTAAGCATTTGGCTGCAGGATCAAGTGCCTTACCAATATGACCGAAAGGGTGTTTCAGTCTTTTTCAATAAATTAAATATTAACTTTTAACATTTTGGTGGAATCTCCTGTGAACTTCCCTCAGTACATAATAAATCTTCTCTTTATCTAAGAATGGGGTTTCTCAATAAATCATTTTCATGGATTGAGGAACTCTTAACCATTTGGTTTTGGATGTCTACAAGGCTTAAATTATCACCGCACTCTTCTGTCATAAGACTTTTTTGTGACTCCCCCCGGCCTTTAGTAACTAGTCGCACACAGACACAGCCTGTCAATCACATGTACACTCCTGGTGTACTTCCACTAACAGAAATGTTATTTTTATATTTCTGCTTGTGCCTCTCTGGGATTTCAAAACTTAAATAGCTGAGTCCTTTACCAATCCCTTACAATTATTTTATTTCACATATAAGGTGTTTGATGCAAATTTTGTTGTGTTCTATATGCTAATTAGCTTTCAATTTTTTTATTTGTTGCTGTAAAGTATGTGAGAGCATTCTCTTGTGCAATCCTGCTATTCTAAATGGATCATATTCCTGAGAAAAATGATTGTTTGTGAATTATCAGGATTGAGAAAAAAAAAAAACTATCCAAAAAGTGCTGAATGGAAACCAGGAAACCGTACTTGTATATTTCCTTTGCTTTTCTTCTCCACTTGTTGCTTATCAGAATTCACTTTAGCAATGGTTATCCGGTTCCATCTTTACCCAGCTACCTGGACGCGTTGCCTTTCCCAATGATTGATGCCTCTCACACATGTTGTCAGAAGCTGTCTTTGTTTCTTTAATCATATTGTACAAAGGGATTCATTTATTTTTCTCCACAGCGGAACCTTTCTCTTATGTTTGAGAAATTGTATACCATTACACAACTTGATTACATATCTCTGCTGTTCCCCTGCCTCAGCAACGCAGGGTGAAAGATAATTCAAAGCCAGGGGTGTCGTCTCAGGCATGCTGATGAAGGATTGCAGTACTTTGCCTTGGATATTCATTCTCATTTTTCATGGGGAGCTCGGGTGTCCAAGTGAATACATACCTGGAATGTTTTCTCTGTGAAGAGTAGAAGGATAGCATGTGAAATGAAGTGCAATGACCCAGAATAAAAAGTGGTTTGTTGCAGTTTATCTTTCACTACAGACATATTTCCAGGGATTGTGTACAATCCTGTATGCACTAGAGCCAGTGGACATGCACAACACCAGGCCTTTCTTGACATTTTATATATTAGGATAAAGCTTTCTTTATTTTCTCCACACAGTTGGAATGAGGCACATCTGTGAGGTCATTATAAAGGATTGTTATGTGGACAGGAATAGGGACAGGAATTGGGCTTTTATTGGAGATTTGTTTTTTGTTTGCTTGTTGGTTTCAGTGCTAATACATTGCAAGTGGAATATTAAGGCTTCTTTTCCATCAGAAACACACATTTTGATAGCCTCAGAAAAATAAAATACAAATAAACAAATATTAATATACTGTGCATTTGGTGCATGTGCAAAATGTAATGTAGAAAAGTTACTGGATGTCTTGTGTGAGTGCTTTGCTTTTCCTCAGTGTGGAAAAAGGTCTGTTTCGGTGAACAAAATGACACAGCAGTTCAGTTTGAGACTTTGAGACTTTGATCGCATTTGAATAAAAAGGACTGAGGGGTTACACAGTATGTCTGAAGAGATTATGCATTTCCACTGGGATACTGATAAAGAAGAATTAAACATTTCTACTAGGGATGTAGTTCTTTGAAATATTGTTTTCAACTGTCTCTTTCTCCGCTGCTCTGCTGCTCGCTTTCTCCGAATCTGGCCTTGTAAATAATGTCTGAGAGATTGGCAGCAAAACTGGTTTGGATTAATGTTCTGAAACATCTTGTCTTGTATTTAAGTTGCTCCCTATCTTAAGGTGCAGAAATAATTCTACTTGTTATTATGCAGTTATTTACCCACTGCATGCACCTATTACATGGTAAAGACTATGTTATGACATTCATTTAACCTCTTATATTTATAAACATATAATGTGGTAAGACTTTTAAGAGAGCAGTTTCCAGGTGTCCATACATTTATTCCACCAGGTTTATCAAACTCATTATTCAAATTTTTGTAAAAGTTTTCTTGAATTTGTAATTTTTCAATATATATAATTTTGTTCAGATTCACCGGAAATTTGAATCTTGATGCAGTTATAACGATTTGCCAGGTGAGAACCAGCACTTCTCCCAATGACAAGGCTGTTGCACGGGAAGTATGAGATCTGTGGACATCAGAACATCGATTTCAATTTAAGCTTTTGACTTTGACTTCCTTATTTCCACTTTTTCATTTCCAAGGTGATTTAGTAATGCCACAATGATTACTTTCCTGGTCACAACTCTCTAGCTAAGATGCAAGACATATTTCTTCACTAGTATCCCATCATATAGTTGAGTGAGCTGCACTCCCAAGAAACTCCCCCCGATACACAAGAAGAGTAAAGGAAATGTATCATAGGTATGTTAAATGACAGACATGTTTGCAGAGATAAAACTGTGCCCATGAATGAGGCTGTGAGTGCACAAGTGAGTGTGTGGGATGTATCGGGAGTGGCTGAGATTGGTGTGCGTGCGCCCTTGTATAAGACGGAGTTCAGAGGGCCTTGTCCCCCGTGCTTTCCAGGCTCTGAGGTCCTACTGTTCCTTCGTGCCCACTGAAGATCATGTCCAGGTGGGACAATTGCAGCACACTCACCACTGCCTGCTTGCACAATTTAAGATGGGCATTTATCTCTGTCATGAGCTGCCTGTGTTCAGAGCTTCCCAACTGCTTGGACTGTCAGCTTGCTTAACAATACACACTCTGACATCCCACTGTCTCTGAAACATTAATCTGTTGATAACATATTAAACCTAACACTTATCTGGCACTTTATTAACTAAAACATTACAAAAAAAGGAACCTGTTAGAACATCAGAACATAAGACAGTTTAAAAGTGAGAGGAGGCCATTCGACCCATCGTGCTCGTTTGGTGTCCATTAATAACTGAGTGATCCAAGGATGCTATCCAGTCTATTTTTAAATGGGTGTTAGGTGTTGTCTTGGTTGTGATCCTAGTTAACATCCTCAATGTTTAGAATGAGTCCTTTTGAAATATTTAAAATAGTCTGTGTTTTTTTTATTTTCTGGGTTGGGTGGGTTATTGTTACAGTGTCATTAATACATGATTAGTATAGTGTATAAAAGCTAGAAACCATTAATAATTCAATTTATAAATGATGAATAAACCTTCATAAGACATGAGAGCTGCCAAAACACTTTTGTTTAAAATCTTTATTATAAATGATAAATCATATCTTATAAAGGTTTATTGATCATAAATTGAATTATTGATGTGTATAAACTATTTACCAATAATTTATTAATGATACTGTAATATACAGTGTTACCATTATTACTGTAATGGTAGTGTTGTTTTAGAAGATTAGATAAGAAAATATCTGCTCAATGTTCCAGAACTTTCATCCAATGACAAGCTTTGATAATTACATGACAGGAAAATGAAAGATGCATCTTCATAGAAGTATTTGATCTTATTGCTCTACGGCGGGGGTTCCCAGTCTGTTGTCTTTAATCTCCCTTCAGGTGGTCTGCAGAAAGGGTACATTATTAGCTGCATCAGAGAAAAGAGATTCCAAAGCCAAGCCTCAAATCAAGACTGAAGATGCAGGAAGAATGTGTATAAATTAACATTACAATAAATACAGTAATTTCAAAAGCATCATCCACCACATTAAAACATACAAAGGTAATAATTGTGTTTATGCTTAATAGTGATTTTGCTCTTATTGTCCCTTAAGCTATATAATTTATTGTATGGTCTGCAGAGATCTCTACCGACAATCAGGTGGTCTGAAAAAAGACCCCCAAAACGCTTGACAAACACTGATCTACAATATAACAGTTAATGATCTCACTTTCAAGACCAGTTGTTTTTTAATCGTATTACCCCCGGCTCAATTAGGAATATCTCAGCATTCAGAAATGTGGCTCAAATGTATGTCCACCATAAAGCAATCATTAAGGTGAGTCAACTCCTTATAGTGCTCTGACTGCAAACTAGCGAGTGTGTTGCAGTGCTGGGAGTGTCGTCTCAGTGCTCCTGTAATTGTGGCAGATGCTTACAAACCAGGAGCTTAGAGCTTTTATCAGTCACCTCATTGAACAGCACTTCCCACTCATCCACAATTAGTGCTTACAGACTTTCACTACATTAGGTTGATTCTTCTGTGGTACTGCCAATTTCTTTTAAGAGACTTCAGTAAAGCATCTGCCATGGAAGAATCAAGGAAATTGATTGTGTGTGTGTGTGTGTCCCTATTTACATATGATGAAGAAAAAGGATTATAATGCATTCTTACAATCAACATTTACAATAGCCTGGGATCTAATGGAAAGATACAATTGTGTATCCTGTATGAAGTTTAATTGAAAAGTGATGTTTCTACACAGGACATATTGCCTAAATGAACATGCTTTATTGCTAGTTTTTGTTTTCTGTTTTGTATATTCCACTCTGTCATATCCCCTTTTCGGTAAAATGTCTGTAAGGTCTGCACACATCTCATTTTATGTCCAGTCAAACCCTAAGAGAGATCAGGATAAATGAGGAGGAGGTACTAAAGGGACTAGCAGAATTAAAAAACAACAAATCACCTGGGCCAGATGGGATATTTCCAACAGTACTTAAAGAAATGAGGGAAATTATTTATAGGCCGCTAACTCAAATATTCCGAATGACACTTAGAACAGGGGATGTGCCAACTGACTGGAAGACAGCAAATGTCATCCCAATCCACAAGAAAGGGGACAAAACTGAGCCAGGAAATTACAGACCGATCAGTCTCACCTGCATCACCTGTAAAATGTTGGAAAAAATGATTAGACAGAGAATAGAGGAGCATCTTAATGAAAACCATATTCTTGGCAGGGGCGTCGGAAGGGGGTAGGCATCCTAGGCAATTGCCCGGGGCCCCGGGTTGAGGGGGGCCCCCCAAATGGGAACCCCCCCCCTCGGTCGCTCCCCCCCACTCTCACGGAAGAAAACTGTGTTACTATGTTTCTTATGCTCTGTGTACAATATAACATGCTTTTTTATAAGGCAAGGTTACTTTAAAAGAGTCTTTCAATTTAATTATTACATGAAATGGCACCTCTGTAATCAAATGCACACAGCCACAAATGTTATGCATCACACTTGATTTGTGCCAATCTGTCCAGTTTGTATAATGATGAGAAAAAAAAAAAAAGTCAATTTGTGCTATTTCATTCTCCAATATGTTAGTGTGGTTTTATGGAACATTTTCAACTCCTGGAGAAAGGCTTGCACTGTTGTCATTTCCCCCTAGTGTGAAAGCATGTTTAATTCATAAAAGCAATGCATACTAAGGAATGTGAAATTGTGGAATAACTTAATTGCTTTTTATGGAATGTTATGCTTGTCGGCTCAGTTTTGTTTTAAGGTTTGTGCATATCTTAAGTCAGTCTTTGAAGTATGCTATCAACTGTAGAATCTGTCTGAAATGTATTTGTAATGACTATGTTTTCAAAAGGAAATCAGAAATTTACAGCTGGTTTATTTCTTCTTGGCATCCAAGGAAAATTATTCAAGGTTCGTAATTTACTTTCCAATGCATTCCATTTGCATAAACATAAACATAAACTGTCACAGATCCAAAACTACTCTATTAATCAACAATTGCTGCCGTATTTTGTGTTTAATATGTGAACTTAGTTTGAATTACTGTGTTTTTTTGCATAACATGGTTGGGGCTGGAAGTATTATTGAGTCTCTGGTTTCTGAAAATGTTTCAGTGAACTTCAGTATCAAAAACAAGTGCAGATCCATTTTGAGACGACAGATCTTTTGTGTATTTTATGGAATGAGTAATATAATTCTAGTCATACGTTTTTGTGGAGTTGTGTAATTGGATAAAGTACATACCCCTCCAAAAACCCAAAAACTAAACAGAACACATTTAATAGGAACTGATCTGCAGAAAGCTGCCATGGATTTCACGGTCTAATATGGTTAATGCAGAACAGAATATGTCCGAATAATACAGAGCATACATTATTATACTTAAAAAAACATATTTCCCACACGCGGTTTAAGTGCTGCCTCTCTCTTTGAAGGATGCTCTATTTTGTATTATTAGTCTTCAAGTCTGTGACAAAATAAGATATGGGATTTGTGCCCATCTCATCAAGTATCTTTATAAGTAGTTGTTATGGCAACGGGAAGTCGGATGTGGATCCCTCTGGCTGTTCTAATAAGAAATACCATCCTTGAGGTTAGAGAGGCAAAAGAATCTCAGAGCGATAATAAGGTTTAAGGGAGGTGCCAAATATTACACAAATGAGCTTTGCTGTCTGAAGCTGAATCGGTGACTGTCTCAATTAAAACAAAACTGATGGCTCAGCACATGCTGGAGTTTTTAATTTGGAATATATATATTACATATACTATCCTAACAAAAGTATATCAGATGTCCAGGAGAAGGACTCTAGATGCAGTTTTACAATGTTGTTCTTACACCTCTGTTGTTCTGAGGGTTGGCTGACATTCTATCTGTATATGTTTCCATCTGCCTGATTGTCTATATATCAGTTTCATTGTGTCCAATTAGAAGCTATAGCACGAGGGTTCACAAAAGAACATGCATATCCTGCTCCCATATACAGACTCAAAAGAGACAGAACAGAATGACTAATAAATCACGTTACTCAGATTAAATTTAAATGTAAATTGAAAATACTTAATATCTGGTTTGTCATTGCAGAATGGTCAGAGGGAGATAGGAAGGTATTCCTCTGGCACTTGTGCATGCGATTCCACGATAAAGAAAGCCATTGTGAAGATGTCAGCAGTACTACAGCATCCAGAATAGTCTGTTAGGGAAGTGTCTTTAAAGGCGTGAAACTATTGTCTGAGAATCGCGTCTCCTGTTCGATTAAGACTACAGGCACATACAGAAACCCCCCAATATGAAGCACCACCCCGCTCTTGTTTCCTTTTTGATATTATATTGCAGGAGGTTTGAAACATGGATGATATACATATTTTATAATATGCAATACTTGGTACAGCATAAATCTAATAAAGTTTGACATGTCAAAAACAGCATCCATTGCATTTCCCCATTGTGATTTTCTTTTAGGTGAAAAAGATTTATGGCAGGATTCCATTTTTGGGGGGATGCTTTTTTTTTTTCTTGAATCGACAATTCAATTGAATTTTAATATGTCACCATGTCATAAATGTATCACGGGCACCTTGGTAATTGCCTATCAATTGCTGAGCTGTGTACTGAGCAAGCAGTTTTGTCCAGATGGAAATACAATGGTTTCCTTGACATTTTCCATATCAGTGTTCTTAAAATAAGCACATTAGAAAACATACATGGGCACATGTGGAGTGGTCCTGTTTCTCATTATCAATAAAAGATTGTACAAATGCATATATGTATTCATGTATTTCCCTTGTTTATGGAGTTGAATAAAAACAATCAGAATTTTTCATTGGTACGTTTCAGTTACATCCAGCCCAATTGCATAGTTGTTTTCTCTATGGCATACCAGTTTCATTGAGTGCTTTCACTCAGTAATTCTCCTCCTTCATGTTTACATAATTCAGGAAAAAAAATCATAGTAGATGAATAACAAATTGAGGTGACTTAGTTACTTGACTCTAGCAGTCTATCAAGATAAGTTTCCTTTGATTGCACACACGCAGCGCATCTCCATCTTCAGTCCCAGGTGAACTGCTGCACTTGAAACAGCAGGTCATGTATGAAATGGATAATTGTTCCAGGTTGCCATGTAAGGCATTTCAGGACAGATGTACATGTTTAAGTGTTCAATTAGTAATACTGGTTTATCGTAAGCTTAATAGTTTAATAGTAAAGCAGATGTTGTTGTTGTTTTTTTAAGTTCTTCATTCAACTTGACAGGCAGTAGCTCATATTCCACAGTTGTCAATGAGCTCAACAGCGTTGCTTCACACACAGCTATATCGTATCTTGTGAAAGTTAAATTGGAAAAATAATTGCATTTCTTGCTGAAGCTTAGCATTCTCATCCAGATTTGAAAACTTAATAAACAAATAACAAATGGAGTGTCTGGTACCCTTTGAATGCCTCGTGCATTTTCTCCTGATCTTAATAAATAATACATCATCAATCAGAAAGGCATGGGACATTAATTCACAAGAAAACAAAAACTGACCTATTATCTTCCACGTTGAACAATTTACTGGCACTGTTTTTTAGTTTGCTGTTTTTTGTTGTTGTAAATTCTCAGTCAGTCATGTCATGTCTATGAAGCCCTTTTACCAGCTTTTATTACAAAATACAAAGAGAGAGGAAAAAACACAATCAAACAAACAAGAAAAATAAGCACACATCACATACTCACATACTATTTTTTTACTCTCAGATATTATAAATATTTTTAATTTTACCAATATTTACATTTAGAAAACTTTAAAAGCCTGATGAGAGCCTGATGTTTTCCAACTCTTTAACACTTCCTTAAACCCACAAAGCTTGATTTCATAATTAACATACCCTACAAACCTGAGACACTAGAAAAAAACAATCAAACAAAAAATAAAAAATAAAACATTGCAAATGCTTGCTACACAGTAGCAAAAAAGTATGAAGTACAGAATTAGTATTTTGGGTCAAGTACATCCCGCCGATATGATCGCCAACACAAACGTATGCATATTTCGCACACACATATTCCTATTTCATTAGCAAATCAGCAAATCCTGACTGATGTTTAAGTATACATGTATCTAGGAGAGAGAAAACTAAAGTTTATCAATAATTGTTGCATGTCTACAGGTGAGTCATCAAAATGCTAGTTATCTCTCCACTGACTGGATTCTCTTTATGTTCATTTGCTTTTTTCTTTACAAAACAAAATCAAGTGTTTAAAAGGCATAATTTGTAGATTGCTCTCTCAATCTTCTGTCTTCTCCAGTGTTGTACATTGGCAAATATTCACTCAAAATGAGGTAAGTCTCTATCATAGAGTTGAGCCTGTCAGGATGTTAGTGATAGTCCACCTTTGGCCAGAGCACTTCTGGAGGGAAAGTTGAAAACCAAACTCATTGTCACTTGTTTCAATGAGCTCTAGGCATCTCTTCGATTTCCTGTTCTGAATCGATCCTCCCTAGAACACACAGGAAAAAAGCAAAATCATTAGTAAGTGATAAGTTCATGGGCCCGCAGAAGTCTGTAATTATACATATAATTAACATACACTCTTCCTTGAAGGCTAATTAACTAGGTTGTGGGTAAAATAGACCATGTTTCACCACTGAATTACTGTTTTACTTTGTAAAAACAGTAGAAATCACATAAAAGCAGAATCAGTTAACAATTTTCAAATGAATAATAAAGTGCAAACCTGTTTATCTTCTAATATAAGGATATGTTATTGATTATGAATGAGAGAGTATATATGTATATTTAAAACATACACATATCAGATTAATAGGAAGTTACTCATACATGAATTGAAGCAGGAAATTAACATTTCCTTTATCTTTACGCCATTCCCTCAGTGAAGCAGTAAACTGCATACAATATTTTCAAATTAAACAGAGGAAATTAGGTGACAATAATCCCTTTAAACATCTAAGCTTAGGTTTGAGCTCATTACTGCCAGAAACTAGTCTGTAATTTCTGGTTATTCACTCTGTGTCAGGTATAGCTACTTAATTATAAACCACAGAAGATTAATTGTTACACTGATGAGGAAATTAGTTTAGAAAAAGGCTAGAATACTAAAACAGACTTAATCAGCTCTTTTAAAAAAAAATTATCAGCATCTCCAAAAGCAACATGGCCTGGTCGATACTTTCAGTCCCTCTTGGTATTCAACACATTTCACCAAGTGTTTGAAGTCCTGGATTACATTTATTAAATGTTCTGGATAAGAGGCGATGAGTGCTGAAGTCCTCTTTTTTTTATCTTCGGTACACAGATAGCAACACTTCTAAGTGTGCTTAGGAGGAAAGGTTTTCATCTTGGGGTCTGCTTCTCGTTTTCCTATCCTCTGTCGATTTGACCTGCTTCTTTGCAATAGGAAGTCACTTGTACATTTGGTTGTACAGCCATCGTATTAGACCTATATTCTATAAAGAAAGCGTACATGTGGGACTGGGTAGATCAGTTGGTTTGAAGATGGCACTTAAAATCCTGGATACCCGGGTCTAATCCCTATCCGCTCATGAACAGGTACCTGTGTGGCCGGCTGTGTGAGTAGTGGCCACTCTGCTGCAACAGTGGGGTGACCTTCCACTACGGATGGATTAACAATGAAGGATGCTTATGACATGCATTCCAATAGAGATATTAGCAATGACGTTAGTACTGAAGCATGCATAAATAAATAAATAAATATCAAACAGAAAATAACAAATAAGCACTTCTGAGCCCTTGCTCTCTGCAGTTCAAAGAGAAGTGCCTGAACACCTGATTACCTCAGGTTCAATACCTAGCTATAAATCACATATGAGAAACCAGCCAATCACAGAGCAGCATTTCCAAACATTCATATACCTCTTATATTGTGCATAAATGTCATCCCATGCATACAATTATTAGTAGATCTATTTAAATACAGTATTCTTCATTTACCAGCGACATTTCAGGACACTTAATGTGAGTGGTGTTAGCTTCACAGGATGCACATTTGTTTTTAATAGTATTGTTATGTTTAACAAGCATGAAAACACAACACAGATCAGCTACTGTAGGTCAGTTACAGCGGATCCTGGGCCAAAATATTTATAGATGCAGAGAAAGGGGTCTGACTATTAAATTTACTGAAATAAATGTCAAACTGTAAAGGTATTTGTATGTCTAATCCTTACATGCATAATTTATAATAAATTAATAGGTCATGTAAAGGATGTCTCTTATTGTATAAGACATTTTGTAGATTTTATGTAGCCAGAACCGTTCAGATTTGCTTCTTGGTCTATCGCTCAAACTGCATTGGATAACATCTCTTATACAGTAAGAAATGACCTCCAATGACCTATTAACTTATATAAGATCCAGCTGCCTCATTTAGCTTTTCCTGCTCAAATTAACTTGTGATGTAGTACTAGGTGTCTTGTATAGCAACAAGCAGCTGCTAATGAGTTTTTCACTAATGTTGCCATTAAACTTAACATGTCTTGAAAGAAGGAATGGGCTGCTGTAGGTATAACAAGCAGCAATCAGCCAGTATATCACAAATAACTAGTGAATGGTAAACATAGTTAGATGTAGATTAGATGTCACTATACATATATATTATACTTTGTTTATTACATAGTATATAAAAAGTAAAAATAAGAGGAACACAAAAAAAGGTCAGTTTTTACAAAATATCCACAAAGAAAGCCACAGGTTTATTTTGAGTTCATACGCAAATTGTTGTATGGTTCCATAACAGGAGACTTCAAGACCTGAACAGTTTCTGATCCTTGTGCTCCTTCTAAAACAGATTTAAGTAGCTCCTGAATCCAAAAAGAAAGGAGTGATTCTTGCTCACACCGGAAAATCATAATTAGCATGAATACTAAATTAATAATACCAGAAACCTTTATGATCATATTTTGAAGCTCTGATATTGATCACATGTTTAAGAGTTAGGAGTAGGGCTTAAATCTGACAATAGCCAGAACTTTGTTGAAAAGAAAGAGCATAAGAAATCCAGTTGTATTCAGTCATAAATAATGAAATGGAATAATTAATAAAGAGTCACCTCTGATACAAACGCAAATCCTATGTGATGGAATTATTCCATCAGACCCACTCAGTTACTGAGTTATAACCTGGTACTTGAAGAAGTGAAGTTTTGTTAATTAGAAAACGAAAAATAAAAAGTGTGTAAGTAAATTAGTTCTAATGCGTCACTTACTTGTTATTTACCTGCAAACATTTTTTCCACTAGGATTTCCATCAGATTTAATGGGAATGTTCTGAAGTTGGAATGTGAGCCAAAATGAAATCCACCATGAAATTGTAGCTATTAGTCTCTCCCTTGTTTATGCATCAAATAAAATCTCATGGAATCATAGCGGCAATTGGCAAGCAGCAAATCTCAAATCTATCTGTGTTTCATACCCTTGATACAAGTAGAAGCTATCACATTTTTGGCATCTGAATTTGTCTGAGCAACAGTAGTGAAGAACATGATTCTAATTTTGAACAGAGAGGAGCTTCATTCATTCTGAAACCCGATTCACATCACTATTACAGCTAAATCAATCCATCCAATAAGTGGATGTCTGATAAAATGTGCACTTAGTCTTATCTTCATCTTTAGAAAAACAAGATATTAAGGAGAATAGATTTACAGATTAAACTAACAGATTTTACACAGTTTTGTCTTTAACACCTACAGCTTACACTGTTCCCTCTTCTTGCCTCTTACTTGTTTGCTGTCGGTTCTCATTTATCAGTTAAGAGCCTTCTTGTTCAGTGTTTTAATGAGCTGGAAAGTAAAATAGCTTCAAACCCCAAATAAGGCTTCAAGACAGAAAACCTTTCACACCCTAGAGACTTTCTAACAATGTGCAGACTTTTGTTTATTTTCGTTTTTTTCTGCCATGAGCATGCAGATATATTTTCCAAAGTGATTCTAAGCAAATGTTTAATATGACTTAAGTCTCTGTAACCATTATTGATTAAAATAGGTCATCCCAGGAACATCAAACAAAATGTTTGAACTGGTAAAGATGCCGGTGATCAAAAACAAAACAAACAGTACCCTTATTCTTATTGTACACATAATGATTTAGTTGGCAACAAATAAGTTATTGAATGAATTGCCAAATTAAAATTCTACCTGAACAAAGCGTAGTTTAAGATCAAATGCTTTTCCAGCAAAAGGGTTCAGCAGGGTTAGATTGTGCTAAATTGGATTGGATTGTGCTGAACCTTTCAAACTGGTATGAAGGATCTTGTCAGCAGGTTCATTTTTTGAAAAAGAAATGACTAGGAAATAAATTGCTAAATAAAGAAATAAATCAGCAACCAACAATCACTATCATTGTTTACTGCTTGGCTGTACAATCAGAGATGAAAACACAGTGTAATCTTTGTATAGCCGAGCCAAATCTAAACAGTTACAGTGTGTCCTGTTAATACTGCCAGCTTCTGTGAAGTGGGTGCAGATCACAATGTAAACTTGGAATGAATCAACAAATGTATTTAATGTCATCTCACAGACTGTAGTATATCTGAGCAGTTGAATAAAAGATCCATCAGTATAAAATCTACAATTATTTAATTCATATTGTTCCCTCAGCACTTTCGTTGTGGATGGTTTTCACTCGGCAAAGCAGTTCCTGTACCTTTTTGTCTGTTATTAAGCCACCTTGATCCCAGAATTATAATGTGATGAAACATAGAAGATAAGAGCAAGCAGAAGAACCTGAAAAATCAGCCAACAAACTAGACATGACTGACAACCCAGCCGGTCTTTGCAACTTTCTAATGTTCTTATGTTCTAACACTCAGTGGGGACAATACCTTCAATCCTGATATAATCATTGTGCATTGTGCTCCACACACGGTCTGACTGGCAAAGGCACTGGAGCAGTAATAAAGATCAGTGTATTTTTGAGTATTGTGTATAGTTTTCCATTTGGCAACTACTTATGAAACTGTACCACGCTACAGTAATTCCTGGAGGGGATACTTATTTGTCAAAATATCTATAACCTGTCCTGCATCAAGTGAGGCAAGGATACCCTGTTATCGTGGGCGGACTGGGACCAAAAAAACGGCCCTGGACTTTTAACCAGTGGGGCGACGGCTGGTGAATTCTGGGTCTCAATTAAGTGCGATCTGGGGGGGGATGGCGATGTGCGGTTCTGGTTGCCAACGAGGTGGGGTGGGGGTCTGGTCCGCTAGTCTACACGAGCTGACCGGCCCACCTAACTAGAAAATGGACCGGCCCACCTGGCATTTGGCAGAATTGCCCGATGGCCAGTCCGCCTATGCCTGTTATTCTGTGTAAATCGAACGTAACAGCAGCTTTTCTGAACCTATATCCCCCTGCTGTAATTCCACAAGTTTATCCTGAAGGCAAACCCCCTGAAATATGTATATAGTTATTTCTTATACTTATAGCTAAGTAGTTCATTTTTATATTTTAATGTTGAGAGCTTCATTAGATGCCTCCTACAGTAAATGGGCAGCAATTTCTACAAAAAAATAATAAAAAATGATGGCGCACTCAAGCAGCTACCAGAATGTTCTATGAAATTATCATTACCTGACTTAAGAGACCTTCTGGGCCTCCAAAACAAGTTTAGAGTCTCTGCCGGGAACAGTGTAATTTAGAGAGAATTAATCATATGCCAGGAATGCACTGTACAGAATCCTTTTCCTTGAAACAAAGTAACTGCACTGTGATGGTGGAGCTTTAAAATGTTTTTTTTCTCTGCTTATTTGTAAGAAAGAAGAAAATTACAAGATTAAGGTTTTAGGCCTAAAAGTGATTCTGGACATACAGTGAGGGAAAAAAGTATTTGATCCCCTGCTGATTTTGTACGTTTGCCCACTGACAAAGAAATTATCAGTCTATAATTTTAATGGTAGGAGTATTTTAACAGTGAGAGACAGAATAACAACAAAAAAATCCAGAAAAACGCATTTCAAAAAAGTTATAAATTGATTTGCATGTTAATGAGGGAAAAAAGTATTTGATCCCCTATCAATCAGCAAGATTTCTGGCTCCCAGGTGTCTTTTATACAGGTAACGAGCTGAGATTAGGAGCTCCTAATCTCAGCTCGTTACCTGTATAAAAGACACCTGGGAGCCAGAAATAATCAATCAATCAGATTCCAAACTCTCCACCATGGCCAAGACCAAAGAGCTGTCCAAGGATGTCAGGGACAAGATTGTAGACCTACACAAGGCTGGAATGGGCTACAAGACCCAACACAACACAAAATAACTGTCAGTCTCCCTCGATCTGGGGCTCCATGCAAGATCTCACCTCATGGAGTTTCAATGATCATGAGAACGGTGAGGAATCAGCCCAGAATTACACGGGAGGATCTTGTTAATGATCTCAAGGCAGCTGGGACCATAGTCACCAAGAAAACAATTGGTAACACACTACGCCGTGAAGGACTGAAATCCTGCAGCGCCCGCAAGGTCCCCCTGCTCAAGAAAGCGCATGTACAGGCCCGTCTGAAGTTTGCCAATGAACATCTGAATGATTCAGAGGAGAACTGGGTGAAAGTGTTGTGGTCAGATGAGACCAAAATCGAGCTCTTTGGCATCAACTCAACTCGCCGTGTTTGGAGGAGGAGGAATGACCCCAAGAACACCATCCCCACCGTCAAACATGGAGGTGGAAACATGCTTTGGGGGTGTTTTTCTGCTAAGGGGACAGGACAACTGCACCGCATCAAAGGGACGACGGACGGGGCCATGTACCGTCAAATCTTGGGTGAGAACCTCCTTCCCTCAGCCAGGGCATTGAAAATGGGTCGTGGATGGTATTCCAGCATGACAATGACCCAAAACACACAGCCAAGGCAACAAAGGAGTGGCTCAAGAAGAAGCACATTAAGGTCCTGGAGTGGCCTAGTCAGTCTCCAGACCTTAATCCCATAGAAAATCTGTGGAGGGAGCTGAAGGTTCGAGTTGCCAAACGTCAGCCTCGAAACCTTAATGACTTGGAGAGGATCTGCAAAGAGGAGTGGGACAAAATCCCTCCTGAGATGTGTGCAAACCTGGTAGCCAACTACAAGAAACGTCTGACCTCTGTGATTGCCAACAAGGGTTTTGCCACCAAGTACTAAGTCGAAGGGGTCAAATACTTATTTCCCTCATTAACATGCAAATCAATGTATAACTTTTTTGAAATGCGTTTTTCTGGATTTTTTTGTTGTTATTCTGTCTCTCACTGTTAAAATACACCTACCATTAAAATTATAGACTGATCATTTCTTTGTCAGTGGGCAAACGTACAAAATCAGCAGGGGATCAAATACTTTTTTCCCTCACCGTACATGCAAAGTGGGAAAATCTGAGTGGTTACAAATGAGAAAAGGGTCAATCGAACCATTGTGCTCTTTTGAGAGCTCATAATTTAGCGATCTTGGATAGTCACATCCAGCCTCCTTGGCAAACTCCTGACTCCATGGGATAATGAGTCAGGAGTTTGATCCACACTGCCCACAACTGTCTTTAAAAGTGCTTTAAACCCCATTTCCATTTGTTTCCTTATGGTCCCTGTGTCTGTGTTCATCTGGAAGAGATCCCTTTGCTCCAGCAGCGGTTCTAGACAATTGTTGGGGAGCCAGTAGTAATATTAGGGTGGCTATCAATTTCCCCATGGTGGTAACAGGGGGGAGGCTGCCTGCTGAAAGGGTGTACAGTACGTCACACTAATGGGAGGCGGAGTTACGGAGTTTCGGTCTAGCCTGTTGGGGGGGGGGGTGGTTGACGGTGTTTTGGTCACGTTAGCGGGTGCCCCTGGCGGTGCCCCTACTGTGCTCATCTGCTCTTCCATGCACCTCTAGGCTCTGTAACTGGAAACTGTTTGTCCCTTCAAGGTGAGGGGTCCCTTCTGGCCCGGTTCCCCATGCTTACGACCTCCTGCAACCCACTCGCTCTCTACACCTGTCTCTATAGTCTCTTCCTCCCTACATGTTGGCATGCGCACCACCTCTCTGAAAGACTGGTTTGCCAGTTCATCCAATTCATTTAAGCAGCGCAGGTCAGCAAATTGGGCCTTGAGATGAACAGATTAATTGTTCCTGAATTAACTCATCCAGAAAGGAAATCATTCTGCAAATAGACATGTTTATGAATTTGGAAATGTAGATGTTTGTGTTATTTCTAGCCCTGGCAGTGGCACCACCTGTATTTTACTGCCACGTTATTGGAGTCTAGAAACAGCTCACTGCCGAAGAGCAAACAATTGTTACCTAATAACCTGAACCAGGCTATGTGAAATACTTGGAAGGCCTCACCTGGGCTGCCAATTGGTCCCTAATAATCTCAACAAGTGCTAAAAACAGTACAATCCCAGTAGTGCTTGTGTTACAAAAAGATGTCTCTATCTCTCACCTGTCCTGCTGTATCTTAAAGTAGATTCTCTAATTGAAAGCAGGACTCCACCCCCTCAGTGAGTCAGTTTTATACTTCACATATTTCGATTAGTAGCAAATCATTATCAAACCACAGGTGATATTCTCCTCATGTATTTCAAAATTTTAAAAAAAGTTAATACCTTAGTCAAATAGGTTATATTCTCAAAATTCATTTTTGAATATCTAATGGTGTAAAAAGAAAAAAGAAAAATAATTAGAAGCCGGGGCCTCTTGGAGAGTGTGCTTTTCCCGTATGTATGTTAATGGTATTTTTATTTTGATAAACCCCAAGGAATCTGCACAGTTTTAGCCTGTGTGTGGGCCTGAGTTTAACTTCAGTAAAATGTTTACAGATCAAATGAAATTAACAACCAGAAGTAACATTCAATTGCCTGGGTTCGGAGCATTCAGGATTACGTTATGGATGATGAAAACATGGCAGTAGCTTGCAGGCCTGATGAGGGTCATTTTCAGAGGTGGCAAAAATGTTTTTATGAATTTCTGAATGCCCACAAGCTTGAAAGCTTAATTTACCAGACAAGTGCGAGAAGTGAGAAAGCTGTTTTATGCTGTTTTTGCTTTTAACCAATGTAAAAAAAAAAAAAAAAAGGAAACAAAGCGGTTTAATTACTGAACGATGAGTTAAAGCAGTTTGTTTCCCGGTCATGGTGGGGAAAGGGGGTTGGGTGAAAAAGTAATATCTGAAATCCATTGATTTCATTATGCACAGCAGCGATACACAGAGAAAATGTTTATTTGACAAAAATATTTGTTTCAAAACCAACCAAATAAGCAACTGGAAGATAAATGTAATGATTGTTACGGTGCTGAGAGAGAGACCAATTTCACAGATGTCTGCCCCAAAACCCACTTCTTGGCTATGAAGTAATTTTTTAAAAGGGTCTGACACATGTAAACCCTCAAAGTGTGTAATGTTTTATGATGCATTATTGCTATGCACGGCTCCACTGACTTCTATTTTTAGTTAATAGAATGACAAGAGCGTACAAAATACAGAAAATAATTGTGATGGTAGCATTTATCTTTTTAAATTATGTTTAATATCCAAGGAGTCTTCCCAATATATATGTTGCTATTATTGTCCTTGTTCAACCACGAAATGTAACCACTGAAGACGATTACAACAGACCATTTTACACATGGTTACAGCAGATGGGTAATTTTATACACTGCTGTTATAGTAAGTTCACATGGTGAGAAACCAAAGGGAAGTCATTTAGTTTTAAATATTGTAACCCACGGTGTTCTACCTGGATAACATACACCTGTGTCAGTGCATCAGGACAGGAAGAAAAGCCAGGTTCTCTAAAGAGCTCTTCTTGTTTTTAGTTATGGTCTATATACAAAGAGGTTTGATCTGAAGCACATCAATTTCATTTCAATCTTACACTAAATACACGCTATTATTTTGTTTAGGGAGCAATTACACTCCCTAAACATCTTAGCTCTCCATTATATTACATGAGCCAGTATGTTTCACACTTTGTCAAAATTACTTACTATCACATTACTTTATTACTCTTAATTGGAAAAGAATGTTCCCTGTGACTCCAGTCATCTATCATTCCAAAATAGTACTAATAATAACAGTAGAAAAAGTATTTAATTAGTTTGTCACTGTCATTCCCCTTAGGAAATAGTTTCTCATATTGCAGCCAAGAACCTTGTGAAAAAAAATAATTATGTCTTTGCCACCATGAGTAATTCATAGCAGACCAAAGCCTTACTGATAATATGCAAGCAAGAAAACTGGATTTAAAATGAACTGGAGTAAAACCAAACTAATGTATAACAGCTTTGTTAAATCTAAGAAAGTGTAAGTATATCAACAGTTATGTCTACATTGGAAAACAAATTACTATTATTATCATCCAATTTCTTAGTAGAAACCCTGAACCAGGGTGACTTACAATTGTTACACCATTATTTTTACATTTGTATCCACTTACACAGCTGGGTATTTACTACAGCAATCTACAGTGGGGGGAAAAAGTATTTGATCCCCTGCTGATTTTGTACGTTTGCCCACTGACAAAGAAATGATCAGTCTATAATTTTAATGGTAGGTGTATTTTAACAGTGAGAGACAGAATAACAACAAAAAAATACAGAAAAACGCATTTCAAAAAAGTTACAAATTGATTTGCATGTTAATGAGGGAAATAAGTATTTGACCCCTTCGACTTAGTACTTGCTGGCAAAACCCTTGTTGGCAATCACAGAGGTCAGACGTTTCTTGTAGTTTGCCACCAGGTTTGCACACATCTCAGGAGGGATTTTGTCCCACTCCTCTTTGCAGATCCTCTCCAAGTCATTAAGGTTTCGAGGCTGACGTTTGGCAACTCGAACCTTCAGCTCCCTCCACAGATTATCTATGGGATTAAGGTCTGGAGACTGACTAGGCCACTTCAGGACCTTAATGTGCTTCTTCTTGAGCCACTCCTTTGTTGCCTTGGCTGTTTGTTTTGGGTCATTGTCATGCTGGAATACCCATCCACGACCAATTTTCAATGCCTTGGCTGAGGGAAGGAGGTTCTCACCCAATATTTGATGGTACATGGCCCCGTCCATTGTCCCTTTGATGCGGTGCAGTTGTCCTGTCCCCTTAGCAGAAAAACACCCCCAAAGCATAATGTTTCCACCTCCATGTTTGATGGTGGGGATGGTGTTCTTGGGGTCATTCCTCCTCCTCCAAACACGGCCAGTTGAGTTGATGCCAAAGAGCTCGATTTTGGTCTCCTCTGACCACAACACTTTCACCCAGTTCTCCTCTGAATCATTCAGATGTTCATTGGCAAACTTCAGACGGGCCTGTACATGTGCTTTCTTGAGCAGGGGGGCCTTGCGGGCGCTGCAGGATTTCAGTCCTTCACGGCGTAGTGTATTACCAATTGTTTTCTTGGTGACTATGGTCCCAGCTGCCTTGAGATCATTAACAAGATCCTCCCGTGTAGTTCTGGGCTGATTCCTCACCGTTCTCATGATCATTGAAACTCCACGAGGTGAGATCTTGCATGGAGCCCCAGACTGAGGGAGACTGACAGTTATTTTGTGTTTCTTCCATTTGCGAATAATCCCACCAACTGTTGTCACCTTCTCACCAAGCTGCTTGGCGATGGTGTTGTAGCCCATTCCAGCCTTGTGTAGGTCTACAATCATGTCCCTGACATCCTTGGACAGCTCTTTGGTCTTGGCCATGGTGGAGAGTTTGGAATCTGATTGATTGATTGCTTCTGTGGACAGGTGTCTTTTATACAGGTAACGAGCTGAGATTAGGAGCACTCCCTTTAAGAGAGTGCTCCTAATCTCAGCTCGTTACCTGTATAAAAGACACCTGGGAGCCAGAAATCTTGCTGATTGATAGGGGATCAAATACTTATTTCCCTCATTAACATGCAAATCAATGTATAACTTTTTTGAAATGCGTTTTTCTGGATTTATTTGTTGTTATTCTGTCTCTCACTGTTAAAATACACCTACCATTAAAATTATAGACTGATCATTTCTTTGTCAGTGGGCAAACGTACAAAATCAGCAGGGGATCAAATACTTTTTTCCCCTCACTGTAGGTAAAGTACCTTGCTCAAGGGTACAACAGCATTGCCCCCACCTGGGGATTCAGCCCACAACCCTCCACTCCAGAGTCCAGAGCCCTGACCACTACCCCACACATGGAGATATCATGGAAGAAATCAAAAGAAGAGTGAAAACGGGTGCATTTGGAAGAAACAGCACACTGTTGAAATGTAATCTACCCATTTGCATGAAGAGAAAAGTATTTGATCAATGCATACTACCAGTGCTCACTTATGGATGTGAACCCAGGTCACTAAATGCAAAGATGATGCAGAAACTAGAAGAGATAGAAAACTAATGAATGAATCCAAGATCAACCACAAATATGTGAAATCGGCCGGACACATTCCAAGAAGAACATATCAAAGATGGACAAAGGAAGGTATTGAATAGATACTGAGAGATGAAAAGAGACCTAGAAGACAACCACATAAAAATTGGAAGATGAAATCATAAACTTTGCAGGTGAGACATAGAAAAGAGAAGTTATAGATCGAAGCAAATGGAAACATCTTGAGAAGCCTTCATCTAGAAGTGGATCAATATGGGCTGCTGATATATATATATATATATATATATATATATATATATATATATCATCTTGGAAATTATCATTTACAGTGATATCAGATCAGAAAGAAAAAAATATGAACTTACTAACATTTCTGTCCTGCCAAAGTATTGTGTTAAAACAATAAAAGTTTATGTATTAATTTTGTATACTTATGATCACATGATGTGGATACATTACTTTTTCATGATGCAGCAGGTAGATGTAGCTAAACAATCTCTTCTTAGAGGTTTTATTTCCTTTCCCAAGAGGTCAAGCCTCATACTAGAGATATTGTTTCCCTTTAATGTGTGTTTTTCCATTTGTGACTTCATTAGTAGTTAAATACCCACAGGACCACTCGCTCTGTAAATTAAAGGTCATGTTTTGTTGTGCCTCTCCTTGTTGCTTTACATCAGTGCCGACTCCAAATGAAAAAAACAAGAAAAAGGAAACCATGAGTAAGCCAAAGGAGGCAGTATAAAAGCTTTGTGCAGTTTAAGAGTGTTATTAAAGAGTTTGTGTTGTGGTTAATGTTCAGTATTTTTGAACTGACAATAAAGAAACACATTTCTATTTTCCAACACTTTATGAGGAACAGGTATTTATATAATAGAGTAATAGAGAGAATCTTAGCAAATTAATGATTTATTGCCTACTAAGGAAGTTATATACATACAGTATATATGTATGTATATATATATGTATGTATATATATATATATAGCTTGTGTATATATATATATATATATATATATATATATATATATATATATATATATATATATATATATATATATTGTAAGGCTGTAAGGGGAATGATCTTGGATGGGAGGTACTATAGGTGGAAATGGCACCATCTACCGGCAGTGTGATCAGGCAGTGCATCCCTACATGGAGAAGATCCCAGCCCCACAGCAGGTGCAGGTGATTGGAGTCCACCACACCTGGTGCTCGTTAACCTAACTCAACTTCCTACATAAGGGGATGGGTTTCCTTTGTTTGACAGGGAGTTGGGAGTTGGGAGTTGGGAGTTGGGAGTTGGGAGTTGGGAGTTGGGAGTTGGGAGTTGGGAGTTGGGAGTTGGGAGTTGGGAGTTGGGAGTTGGGAGTTGGGAGTTGGGAGTTGGGAGTTGGGAATAAGGAACCAAGGAACCTGAACCTGCCAAAGACCAAGAGCCTTCCTACTTCCTATTTGTTTTGTTTCCTAACCCGGTAAGCCTCTCAGAGGTCCGGAGTTGGTTAAGGCCGACACCCAGCAAGGGGTTAGCCAGACCCGAGCACGGAGTATAGGTTTCTTTTTTTTTTTTTTTTTTTTTTTTTTCCTTTTTTTATTCTTTACAAGACCCTGTCTCGCAAACCAACTGCCGTTAATAAAATAACGGAACGCTCCGTTTTTCAACCCATCTGTGGCTTCCTGGTTTGTCTGTCTCCCTGTGCACTAACCTTGACCCCGTGTCAACACGTCCCAACCCCCAGCCATGTTACACTTGGTGGAGAATGCGGGCAGGCTCTGGTGGTTCATAGACAGACCTGTCACCTTGGAAAATGGAAGCAATACTTAAACAACTTGTAGAAGCCAATCTCGCTCAATGCGTGTCGACTCACGAGTTAATCCAGGAGCAGCGTAGGAATACAACAATGCTGCAGGGTGAGCTCACAACAATCTCCCTCTAGGAATAAATTGGCAAGCTTTATCCCTAAAATGAATGAACATGATCACGGGGAGGCGTACCTGAGTGTCTTTGAAAGGACTGCGGAACGAGAGAAATGGCCAAAAGACCAGTGGGCTGGGCTGATCGCACCATTTCTAACGGGGGAAGCAAAAAAGACGTACCACGACCTCGAGGCAGAGACAACACGAGTGTATGACACCCTCAAGGCTGAAATACTGAAACGTATTGGCCTTAACCTGTATGTGAGAGCGCAGCGCTACCATGCCTGGACCTTCCAGAGTGGACAATCACCCAGAGCTCAGATGCATGATCTCATCCGCCTCACCAAGAGATGGCTGCAGCCGGAACAAGGAGGAACATCTTGAGAAGCCTTCATAGCCTTCCGACCTAGTTGGAACTATGAAAGAGGCAAGGAAAAGGGACCTCAACAACAAGGAAAGGGGCGAGGGGCCTAGTTGACCGAGGTGCTCAGACGTGCCACCGCTGTGGGGAGACCGGACATATCGCATGGCAATGCCACCTGAATGATGTCCCCATGCCAACTGAATCTTCTTCCAGACATTCGGAAAGTAAGGGCTGTAATCTCTTAACCACCTTCCTGGAAACCAGAGTGGAACCCCCACCAGAATGTTCTGTCAGAATCAGAGGCCAAATGGTCCAGGCACTGATCGACTCAGGAAGCATGGTCACATTGGTCCAACGGTCTCTTGTCGACCCTGCTGCACTTGACCCAAAAGAACCTCTCTCCCTTTCCTGCATCCATGGGGACACCAGAAGTTATCCAACCACTCAGGTGACGTTAGCCACACCCCGGGGTCTGTGTACACTCCAAGTAGGGGTGGTGGAAAACCTACCTGTGCCCACTCTCATTGGGCGTGACTGTACACTTTTCCATGCACTTTGGGAAGAAGCCCGAAGGGAACCCGATAACATGGTGAGAGACAGCGAAACAGCAGGTAAAACAATGACCAAAAGGAAAAGAAAAGTGTTAATCAAAACCACAAAATGGGCTCGTCGTCATACCCCGAAGCCGCGGCCTTGCGCAATACGTCCTCTAAAACCATTTCCAAAGAACTTTTTTTGCTGTTCAGCCGAGTTGACATACCGAAAGAGATACTGACTGACCAAGGAACCCCCTTCATGTCTCGGCTGATGAAAGACCTTTGTTGCCTCATGCAGGTGAAACGGCAAAGGACTTCTGTGTACCACCCCCAAACAGATGGATTGGTGGAACGGTTCAACAAGACTCTCAAAAGCATGTTGCGCAAGGTTATAGAGAAGGATGGGAAAAACTGGGACCAACTGCTGCCATACCTCATGTTTGCCATCCGGGAGGTCCCGCAGGCATCCACAGGATTCTCCCCTTTTGAGTTGCTATATGCCCGAAGACCACGTGGCCTACTGGATATAGCCAAATAATCATGGGAGGAGCAGCCCTGCCCACACAGAACCCTGATTGAACACATCGAGGGGATGAAAACCAGAATGGAACAAATCATGCCGATTGTAAAAGAAAACATGGAAAAAGCTCAACATGCCCAGCAGCAAGCTTATAACAGGGTTGCTCAGCCACGGGAGTTCCAGGTCGGAGAAAGGGTCATGGTTCTCATCCCCACGGCAGAGTGTAAGTTCCTGGCTACCTGGCAAGGTCTGTATGAAATAACTGAGAAAGTTGGCGAGGTGAATTATAAAGTGAGGCAACCTGGGAGAAGAAAAGAGACCCAACTATACCATGTCAATTTGCTTAAAAAATGGATTGAGAGAGATGCTCTGTTCAGTTGTCTTCCCCAAACCGGTTCCAGCCAACCACCCAGAGAGACGATTGTCACTGGAACGGAGCTGGCTCCTCATCAAACCCAGGAAGTGCGGGAGCTTGTCGACCGTAACACTGATGTGTTCTCAAGCAGTCCCGGACACACAAAGCTGGTCCAACATGACATCAAGACAGCACCAGGGAAAAAGGTAACCCTTCGACCCTACAGGGTACCCGAGGCCAGACGAGAGGCCATCAGGAGTGAAGTGCAGAAGATGCTGGATATGAGAGTCATAGAAGAGTCCCACAGTGCCTGGTCGAGCCCGATCGTACTCGTTCCCAAGCCTGACGGTTCCATCCGCTTCTGCAATGACTTTCGGAAGTTGAATGAGATCTCTGACTTCAATGCGTATCCCATGCCTAGGGTTGACGAGCTTATCGACCGGTTGGGGAAGGCACCACCCTGGACTTGACCAAGGGGTATTGGCAAGTCCCACTCACTCCCGCTGCCAGAGAGAAGACTGCTTTCTCAACCCCGGACGGTCTCTTCCAGTACCGCATGCTGCCCTTCGGACTTCATGGCGCACCTGCAACGTTCCAGCGTTTAATGGACTGAGTTCTGAGGGACCACCATCAGTATGTCACTGCCTACCTCGACGACGTTGTCATCCACAGTGAGGATTGGGAAATGCAAATGCAAATGCGCATTGAACGAGGCAGACTATCTGGGGTTCACAATCGGTCGGGGCCTGATTAAGCCTCAGGAGAAGAAAGTGGCAGCAATTAAAGACTGGCCCAGACCTGTGAATAAGAAACAGGTCCACCACACCTGGTGCTCGTTAACCAAACTCAACTTCCTACATAAGGGGATGGGTTTCCTTTGTTTGACAGGGAGTACAACAGGGAGGGAAGGAGGAAGTTGGAAATAAGGAACCTGAACCTGAACCTGAACCTGAACCTGAACCTGAACGGGCCAAAGACCAAGAGCCTTCCTTCTTCCTATTTGTTTTGTTTCTTTTGTTACCTAACCCGGTAAGCCTCTCAGAGGTCCGGAGCTAGTTAAGGCCGACGCCCAGCAAGAGGTTAGCCAGACCCGAGCACGGAGTATAGGTTTCTTTTTGTTTTTTTTCTTTCCTTTTTTTATTCTTTACAAGACCCCGTCTCGCAAACCAACTGCCGTTAATAAAATAACGGAACACTCCATTTTTCAACCCATCTGTGGCTGCCTGGTTTGTCTGTCTCCCTGTGCACTAACCTTGACCCCGTGTCAACATGTCCCAACCCCCAGCCGTGTTACAATATATATATACACTCACCTAAAGGATTATTAGGAACACCATACTAATACTGTGTTTGACCCCCTTTCGCCTTCAGAACTGCCTTAATTCTACGTGGCATTGATTCAACAAGGTGCTGAAAGCATTCTTTAGAAATGTTGGCCCATATTGATAGGATAGCATCTTGCAGTTGATGGAGATTTGTGGGATGCACATCCAGGGCACGAAGCTCCCGTTCCACCACATCCCAAAGATGCTCTATTGGGTTGAGATCTGGTGACTGTGGGGGCCAGTTTAGTACAGTGAACTCATTGTCATGTTCAAGAAACCAATTTGAAATGATTCGACCTTGTGACATGGTGCATTATCCTGCTGGAAGTAGCCATCAGAGGATGGGTACATGGTGGTCATAAAGGGATGGACATGGTCAGAAACAATGCTCAGGTAGGCCATGGCATTTAAACGATGCCCAATTGGCACTAAGGGGCCTAAAGTGTGCCAAGAAAACATCCCCCACACCATTACACCACCACCACCAGCCTGCACAGTGGTAACAAGGCATGATGGATCCATGTTCTCATTCTGTTTACGCCAAATTCTGACTCTACCATCTGAATGTCTCAACAGAAATCGAGACTCATCAGACCAGGCAACATTTTTCCAGTCTTCAACTGTCCAATTTTGGTGAGCTTGTGCAAATTGTAGCCTCTTTTTCCTATTTGTAGTGGAGATGAGTGGTACCCGGTGGGGTCTTCTGCTGTTGTAGCCCATCCGCCTCAAGGTTGTACGTGTTGTGGCTTCACAAATGCTTTGCTGCATACCTCGGTTGTAACGAGTGGTTATTTCAGTCAAAGTTGCTCTTCTATCAGCTTGAATCAGTCGGCCCGTTCTCCTCTGACCTCTAGCATCAACAAGGCATTTTCGCCCACAGGACTGCCGCATACTGGATGTTTTTCCCTTTTCACACCATTCTTTGTAAACCCTAGAAATGGTTGTGCGTGAAAATCCCAGTAACTGAGCAGATTGTGAAATACTCAGACCGGCCCGTCTGGCACCAACAACCATTCCACGCACAAAATTGCTTAAATCACCTTTCTTTCCCATTCAGACATTCAGTTTGGAGTTCAGGAGGTTGTCTTGACCAGGACCACACCCCTAAATGCATTGAAGCAACTGCCATGTGATTGGTTGGTTAGATAATTACATTAATGAGAAATTGAACAGGTGTTCCTAATAATCCTTTAGGTGAGTGTACATACAGTGAGGGAAAAAAGTATTTGATCCCCTGCTGATTTTGTACGTTTGCCCACTGACAAAGAAATGATCAGTCTATAATTTTAATGGTAGGTGTATTTTAACAGTGAGAGACAGAATAACAACAAAAAAATCCAGAAAAACGCATTTCAAAAAAGTTATAAATTGATTTGCATGTTAATGAGGGAAATAAGTATTTGATCCCCTATCAATCAATAAGATTTCTGGCTCCCAGGTGTCTTTCATACAGGTAACGAGCTGAGATTATGAGCACTCCCTTTAAGAGAGTGCTCCTAATCTCAGCTCGTTACCTGTATAAAAGACACCTGTCCACAGAAGCAATCAATCAATCAGATTCCAAACTCTCCACCATGGCCAAGACCAAAGAGCTGTCCAAGGATGTCAGGGACAAGATTGTAGCAAGCAGCTTGGTGAGAAGGTGACAACAGTTGGTGCAATTATTCGCAAATGGAAGAAACACAAAATAACTGTCAGTCTCCCTCGGTCTGGGGCTCCATGCAAGATCTCACCTCGTGGAGTTTCAATGATCATGAGAACGGTGAGGAATCAGCCCAGAACTACACGGGAGGATCTTGTTAATGATCTCAAGGCAGCTGGGACCATAGTCACCAAGAAAACAATTGGTAACACACTACGCCGTGAAGGACTGAAATCCTGCAGCGCCCGCAAGGTCCCCCTGCTCAAGAAAGCACATGTACAGGCCCATCTGAAGTTTGCCAATGAACATCTGAATGATTCAGAGGAGAACTGGGTGTAAGAGTTGTGGTCAGATGAGACCAAAATCGAGCTCTTTGGCATCAACTGAACTCGCCATGTTTGGAGGAGGAGGAATGACCCCAAGAACACCATCCCCACCGTCAAACATGGAGGTGGAAACATTATGCTTTGGCTGTGTTTTTCTGCTAACGGGACAGGACAACTGCACCACATCACAGGGACGATGGACGGGCCCATGTACCGTCAAATCTTGGGTGAGAACCTCCTTCCCTCAGCCAGGGCATTGAAAATGGGTCGTGGATGGGTATTCCAGCATGACAATGACCCAAAACACACAGCCAAGGCAACAAAGGAGTGGCTCAAGAAGAAGCACATTAAGGTCCTGGAGTGGCCTAGCCAGTCTCCAGACCTTAATCCCATAGAAAATGTGTGGAGGGAGCTGAAGGTTCGAGTTGCCAAACGTCAGCCTCGAAACCTTAATGACTTGGAGAGGATCTGCAAAGAGGAGGGGGACAAAATCCCTCCTGAGATGTGTGCAAACCTGGTGGCCAACTACAAGAAACGTCTGACCTCTGTGATTGCCAACAAGGGTTTTGCCAACAAGTACTAAGTCGAAGGGGTCAAATACTTATTTCCCTCATTAACATGCAAATCAATGTATAACTTTTTTGAAATGCGTTTTTCTGGATTTTTTTGTTGTTATTCTGTCTCTCACTGTTAAAATACACCTACCATTAAAATTATAGACTGATCATTTCTTTGTCAGTGGGCAAACGTACAAAATCAGCAGGGGATCAAATACTTTTTTCCCTCACTGTATATATATATGTATGTGTGTGCATACACTAATTCTATCCCATTTTCCATGTTCCTCATTTATCTCCCAGCATGCATGCCTTTTTAGGTACTCGGCTGTCATAGGCTGCTTCTAGGTCATACTCTCCTTCAGGTCTATTCACAGCATCAGACTGTCAACCACAGTTTAAAATCCTCTTAGCATTCCCACATTTCTGCAAAGCAAAAAAAATGATAACCTCTTGACTGAGTTATAAAAGTACAATATTGAAGAAGTCCTTCTCTGTAATGATATGCCTCAGAGCTGTCTAGTACCATTGATCAAATAGCACACTGCACTTCCATTACTTATTGATAATGACCTTGCACTTTCAGAGCAATACATTAGAGTGCATAATTGCTGGCCATTATCATATGTGTGTTCTGAGCTCCTTTGGGTCTACTGAGACTTCTCAAATTTGAGACTTACTCCATGTGGCAATCACTGGAAGACCGTGATATCTGTGTGGACGTTTTGCACCCTTCTTGTGAAAAAACGTTATTCAGTGATTAATTTAGGTAAATAAATAATGATCATTACACTAATTATATATCAATGACATCGCTGAGATTTTGTTAAACACGGATTCAGCCCACAGAAAACGGGAAAGAATGTTTGTAAACTTTGGACGGTCACTCCATGGATTTGTATACTAACAGGCTATGTGTACTAACTACTCAATCCCCATTTAGAAATGCCTGGAAGGTGCTGTTGCCGTAATTAAACACTAGTACTAACAGGAAATGTCTGTTCACAAACCACCTGCACAGTAACCCTGTCTTTTCGGCTGTCTCTGGCCAGTCATACGGACTGTTTAACTGTGTCCTTCAATACACTTTACAGTCTTCCAGAATCCATAAAAAATTAATGAAAGGTGTTTGCTCTGGGTTTAACAGCTTTTCTGACGTGGCTTTTTATCAGCTTTCCTTCATGATATGGTTGGGTAGTGAAAGAGAACGCACTGAACTCATGTTTAAGGGACCACTGCATCCACAGAGTCTGCCCTTAATAATATTTTTTGTCTGCTACTGTAATTGAAGACTTAAGTGACATCCGGCTAGCATTATCTGAAATTGCAAAATAAAGCATTTTGCTACATCCTTCCGCGGGCAGAGCCATTAGTCTTGACAGACGCATGTGGGCTTTACTAATTTATGACTCTACAATGCCTTTGTGTATCTGCGCTGTTGCACAGCCTTGGTATTTATACACACTATCTGGGGTAATCCATTGAACATTTATGGAGCCCTGATAGCTTTGAAACTGGCTTAGTTAAGATGGCAGACTTGAAGAAACTTGGGAACTGACTAAAACACTATCCAATTAATTATATTTCCAGAATATGTTACAAAAATATATAACGGAAAAGTGAATTTGACTTTCTGATACCCTTGAGTCAGGGGAATTTAGTTTTCCCTTAATTCGTGTGAAAAAAGTTTGTTCTTAATTTTAAAATGTATCCCATGTAGCCCCATCATATTAGACTAAAGGGCCTCATAACACACTACAAACAAACAAAAAACATTTGCTATGATACTCGCATTACCTGCAACAAATATCCTCATGCCTCTGTGGTCTCTCAGATGTAACAAGAACTTTGTTTATAGCCTCTGAAAAGATGAATTTGTCTCTGACAACTAGTCGATATTTAATTTAGCTTCATTTGTGGTTATTACGTACCTGAGTAAACAGCCAGTACAGTTTCATTCGCTTGGCTTTGGCATAGCTGCACTCGATCAGCCTGGGCCTGCTGTTGACGTCCACCAGGCACTTATTGTCGTCGTCATCGATGGTGGGGCTCAACACCCCGACATGGAACTGCTGGGTGCTGGTGTAGTAAACATTCTGTAAGGACAGGACACCAGGGAGTCGGAGCTCAGAGAGAGTAACCATTTAAAACCATCGTCCATTCAAAATGTATCAGCCATACATTAATAATGTGAAAATATAAAACTTCTGGATGCCAGAGTTAATACTGAATTTAACTGAAATGGGGAGTTTCATTTATAAACCAGGTAGAAGGTTTCAATCCATTCTGCATCGGCACAGAAATCTGAAACACTTGGAGCTGTATTTCACAGTGTAGTATAGTATGCATGCATGCTGCATTCTGAATATCTGCATTAAGCTAGCTTTAAATGCATAATTCATCAGGACATTCAAG
Organism: Amia ocellicauda; assembly: GCF_036373705.1. Classification (NCBI taxonomy): domain Eukaryota; kingdom Metazoa; phylum Chordata; class Actinopteri; order Amiiformes; family Amiidae; genus Amia; species Amia ocellicauda. Next base: position 1,350,381 of record NC_089853.1, read on the forward strand.
TGCATTTTTTACACGTGGCATACACATAACAGTGTAGATTTGTGCTTATAAGACAAATGTCACTGCCATATGTGAATGCAGATTCTGTACAGGCCACTACAGTTTAGATGTGAGAATGCCATGGGAATAGCAACGATCATGTGAGCAGGGAACTGAAAAATCACAAACTTGATTTTAAACAGGACAAAATTTTGTTTTAGTTCTTCTCATTAATTGTTTGCCGGGGCAGAATGTGATTGGTAGCCTGTACATCCCACCCCTCACCCATAGGTTGTTAATACTACATGAGAATGGTTCTCTTTAATAGCTCAGCTGCACAAAGTAACACAAACTGAAAGTCGAAAAATATGCATTAGTCCCTGACAAATATTTAACAACACAAGGACCATGAATTTCATATAGCACATTCATTTGAATGAAATACCCAAAGCGCCACATTTTCAAGGATGACCACAGCAGCACATTTTTGCAACTGCTTAAATTTCACCAGCTGAGGGAACAAAACAAATGATCCACTGACATTTAGGAAATGCAAAAGCAGACAAAGCAGGTCTCTCAGATTGCAGTAATTTAAAGAGGAAACTTGCTTTGCATTTGAATTGAAAACGCGCTACAGCACCATCGGTGTTAATGGCGTTCACGTGCTCGCTATGCAGCCGACACCTGGATACAGAGATGGAAGCACAGGAGCCGTGGACTAACAGCCAGTGTATTAAACAGCTGGCATCCACAGCTTGTTCCCACCAGTCCTTCCCTACATTGCAAATGCAGCTCTTTGCAACACAAATGAAATGCATACACAGGCTTCCAAGATAAAGACAGTAAAAAGCACAGGTTTAATTGTTCTAAAGGTTTTTCATCACAGCAAACAGTTCTGGAAAGAAATTTAAACAATTGAACAAAAAACATCAGTTTCTTTTCTAAGAACCACACTGTATGTGATGTGTTCAGGTTCCCATGCTCCATGCAATGAGAGGAATACACTGTTTCTGTGTCTTAACACAGGATTAAGAAATAGGCCTGATTGGTTTAACAGGGTCTATTTATAAAAAATAATGTATGAGCTGCCATGCGACTTCCAAGGATCACTTTGAAATAACCTCTGTGCTTTGAAAGAGAACAGATATCTCAGCTGCATGTTCAGTATAATTAAAAAGGTCACAGAAAACCTGTGTGTGTGTATTTATATATACAGAGAGAGAGAGAGAGAGAGAGAGGAAAATCGTACAACTTAGAGAATCATGGGAATAACTTGAAGGGCATTTAGACATGATTTAGGGAATATACAAATGCTGTCACTAGTTCTTATTAGTTTTATGACTTTGTTTTAACTTAAAGACTATACTTATTCAATTATACCACTGAAAATCTCTCCAGAACATTCTGTTCTCCAGAGTGTCATGGGACAGACATTAACTGAAGCAGAAAGGGATGGGGTTTTAATTAAAAGTGTTAGTAAGTAATTACATTTATTACATGTTGTTCTTGATAAGAGTCTAACACTTCAATGCTTGGAGAAGAGCAATTATTTAAAGTCTGGTTGTCATCTTTATATATTATTTAGCAAAACAACAACCAATAGAATGTCATATTATATTATCTTTATTTGTACCATGAAACTCCGTTAATGGATGTGTTCATTTCAACCTTAAATTTCTCTGCACAGCCTAAAATCTTACAACATATTAATCTAAGTGCACCATGTAGCTGCATCATCCTACATTCTTACACATCTATGCACTGGTCAACACATGTTGACATGTTAATTTGCAAAACAAGGAACTGGATCTTGCACCTGAAACAATGTATATACGCCGATCAGCCATAACATTATGACCACTGACAGGTGAAGTGAATAACACAGATAATCTCATTTGTGTCAGTGGGTGGGATATATTAGGCAGCAAGTGAACATTTTGTCCTCAAAGTTAATGTTTAGAAGCAGGAAAAATGGGCGTAAGGATCTGAGCGACTTTGACAAGGGACAAATTGTGATGGCTAGACGACTGGGTCAGAGCATCTCCAAAACTGCAGCTCTTGTGGGGTGTTCCCGGTCTGCAGTGATCAGTACCTATCAAAAGTGGACCAAGGAAGGAAAAGCGGTGACCCGGCAACAGGGTCATGGGCGGCCAAGGCTCATTGATGCACGTGGGAAGTGAAGGCTGGCCCGTGTGGTCCGATCCAACAGACGAGCTACTGTAGCTCAAATTGCTGAAAAAGTTAATGCTGGTTCTGATAGAAAGGTGTCAGAACACACAGTGCATCGCAGTTTGTTGCGTATGGGGCTGCGTAGCCGCAGACCAGTCAGGGTGCCCATGCTGACCTGTCCACTGCCGAAAGCGCCTACAAAGGGCATGTGAGCATCAGAACTGGACCACGGAGCAATGGAAGAAGGTGGCCTGGTGTGATGAATCACGAGTTCAAGGTGTTGACTTGGCCTCAAAGTCAACATCAAAGTCACATCTGTGGGATGTGCTGGACAAACAAGTCCGATCCATGGAGGCCCCACCTCGCAACTTATAGGACTTAAAGGATCTGCTGCTAACGTCTTGATGCCAGATACCACAGCACACCTTCAGAGGTCTAGTGGAGTCCATGCCTCGATGGGTCAGGGCTGTTTTGGCGGCAAAAGGGGGACCTACACAATATTAGGCAGGTGGTCATTATGTTATAGCTGTTCAGTGTATTACCAAATGCAGGCAAATTAAAAGCACAAAAAGATTGTGTGCTGCGAGGAAGGCTCATATGCACTGTGTGTAGAATGAGGTGCAATATAATACAGTAAAAACAAAGAGGCAAAGAAAGAGCTAATAGGTGTTGAAATACAGCTGCTTGTTCTAGTGGTAGTTTATGCAAATGTCTCCCACACAGGCCCCTCCTCCTTTGTGTTAATTTGCATTTCACGGCATCATATTATCTTGTGTTGGCAAACTAGAAGAACTGTGCAGAACTACCCCTCAACAGTACAAATTCCCCTCAAATATCATCTTAAAAAATAAAACGGCCACAGGAGAAAAGATTTCAAAGTAAGGTTCTTGGAAAAGATCTTGATGCCATAGCAGGGTATAAAAAACACTCACTGACACAATTTCAAGGGCATTCACACTCCCTTTTGAGTTCAAAACTCAATGTTTTTTTTGTGTGTTGTTGTTTTTCCCACTAACAAACCTGTTAACTTTAAAAGGACTTACAATCAAACAGTTTCAGAATCTTAAGAGCAAGTCTGAAATAATCCTCTCAATCCCCTATTACATATTCTTGGAAATTCAGTCTCTTTCATCTACATCCAAAAAAATGTTCGGCTGCACTCGGGAATAAGATGAATTTGTAAAAACCTTCTATATGTACCATGAATTATAATTTAATGATGTTCTCAACATGATACACTACAGAATTTCTGGAGGTATACATTCACCATACTTGCCTTTTTATCAATCATGTTTGCTTAAAATCAAACCTAAGTGAAGTATAAAGTGTTGGTAAAGATGAAAGTGAGTTTTCTTTTTTAAATGTTAGTATATATTATTTAAAGTTACAAACTGTCTGACGAAAAAGTGTTTTATGAGACATACCATAATAATGTTTTCAGCTTAAAAAAAAATCCCAGATGCTTATATAAACCAGACTAAAACTGCATTTCAAAGCAGAGAGGTATATTCACTGTGATGGTAGACAAAGTATTGGCCTTTCTCACAAAGGAGATCCCATCTTAGGGGTACATTTTCCCCTCTTGTTTTAATTCAATAACTTTAATCCTTGGTCTCACAAAAGATAATTTGCACTTGAAATCAATATTTGTATTGCTGCTGAGGAATGCTTCCACATACAATGCAAATTTAATGTTATTCACAATCTGTTATTTTGTTATCTGTTTTGAAAGTTAAAGGTCTTTTCTATCTAATTAAAAGTATAAAAAATTTCCTTAAACTAAACTCCCTGCTGCCTGGGAAAACAAACAAAAATAATTTTTCATGAATAATATTTTTTGTTTTTTTAAGAGGTGTTTTATGTTGCTTGGTGTTGCCTTTTTAAATGTGGTCTGTTTTCCTTTTAGGAGTGACATTTAAGGATGATATTTATAAGGCATTTATTCACATTAATTGCTAAAAGAAGGTCAAGCACATTTTCTAAACGATAACTAGAAATCATATTCAGTTTTAACTCAAAGCACCCTGAACTTAAAGTGGCCCAATTTATAAAGTTTCCTCCACAGTTTTGTAAGCCATCCCAGGGCTCCACAGCCCACTGTAAACATCAGTCCCAGCAGACTATTTCCTCTGCAATATCTTGTCAGTGCTGAGGGTCAATTGAACAGCTGTGGCAATATAGAAGACTGGCTTGTTCAATTATTTATGCCCTGTGAATGGTTGTGACCAGAATAGTAAATGATTTGTCATGAAAATGTAGATGGCTAAGAAGGAATAGAGATCTAAATGAGTAAATAAAACATACAGTACTGTGCAAAAGTTTTAGGCAGGTGTGAAAAAATGCTGTAAAGTAAGAATGCTTTCAAAAATAGACATGTTAATAGATTATATTTATCAATTAACAAAATGCAAAGTGAGTGAACAGAAGAAAAATCGACATCAAATCAATATTTGGTGTGACCACCCTTTGCCTTCAAAACAGCATCAATTCATCTAGATACACTTGCACACAGTCAGGGATTTTGTAGGCATATAGTCAGGTGTATGATTAAACAATTACACCAAACAGGTGCTAATGATCATCAATTCAATATGTAGGTTGAAACACAATCATTAACTGAAACAGAAACAGCTGGGTAGGAGGAATAAAACTGGGTGAGGAACAGCCAAGCTAACAAGGTGAGGTTGCTGAAGACAGTTTACTGTCAAAAGTCATTCACCATGTCAAGACTGAGCACAGCAACAAGACACAAGGTAGTTCTACTGCATCAGCAAGGTCTCTCCCAGGCAGAAATGTCAAGGCAGACAGGGGATTCCAGATGTGCTGCCCAAGCTCTTTTGAAGAAACACAAAGAAATGGGCAACGTTGAGGGCCATAGACACAGTGGTCGGCCAAGGAGACTTACTCCAGCAGATGCAAGACACATCATGCTTACTTCCCTTCGCAATCGGAAGATGTCCAGCAGTGCCATCAGCTCAGAATTGGCAGAAAACAGTGGGACCCTGGTACACCCATCTACGGTCCGGAGAAGTCTGGTCAGAAGTTGCCTTCATGGAAGACTTGTTGCGAAAAAGCCATACCTCTGACTTGGAAACAAGGCCAAGTGACTCAACTATGCACGAAAACACAGGAACTGGGGTGCAGAAAAATGGCAGCAGGTGCTCTGGACTGATGAGTCACAATTTGAAATATTTGGCTGTAGCAGAAGGCAGTGCGCCGAAGGGCTGGAGAGCGGTACACGAACGAGTGTCTGCAGGCAACAGTGAAGCATGATGGAGGTTCCTTGCAAGTTTGGGGCTGCATTTCTGCAAATGGAGTTGGGGATTTGCTCAGAATTAATGGTCTCCTCAATGCTGAGAAGTACAGGCAGATACTTATCCATCATGCAATACCATCAGGGAGGCATCTGATTGGCCCAGATTTAATCTGCAGCATGACAATGACCCCAAACATACAGTGAAAGTCATTAAGAACTATCTTCAGCGTGAAGAAGAACAAGGAGTCCTGGAAGTGATGGTATGGCCCCCACAGAGCTCTGATCTCAACATCATCGAGTCTGTCTGGGATTACATGAAGAGAGAGAAGCAACTGAGGCTGCCTAAATCCACAGTTCTCCAAGATGTTTGGCCCAAACTAACTGCCGAGTTCCTTCAAAAACTGTGCAAGTGTATCTAGAAGAATTGATGCTGTTTTGAAGGCAAAGGGTGGTCACACCAAATATTGATTTGATGTAGATTTTTCTTCTGTTCACTCACTTTGCATTTTGTTAATTGATAAATATAATCTATTAACATGTCTATTTTTGAAACCATTCTTACTTTACAGCATTTTTTCACACCTGCCTAAAACTTTTGCACAGTACTGTTTTCAGTACTTAAAATCCACATAAAATTAGATCCAATCAAAGTTAAACACTAGTCACAGTGCAGAAACATACAGAAATCATGATGGACTTTTTCTACTATTTATTTATTTTCAGTATGAGTCATTAATTGGTCCTCTGTTTTAAATAAATACTGTAAATAAAAGGAAACAAAAAAAAAGATTATCATTCACACATTATAGATTAAATGTTAAATTAATTGCTGAAAAGCTTGAAGATAAAACTTTGATCGACAGTCAATATTTTGTTGATAGTTTAAGTTTGGAAAAATATTAAAGATGATCTCTGTAGAACTACATTAGCATAACTTTATTTCCCTAAACTCTTTTATCTGCTTCAGAATCTTTCATTCCATTTTAAATAGTCTTATGTTTATTGAAAACCCTATAATGACTGGTTTCTGCGTGAGTGTGTGTGTGTGTGTGTGTGTGTGTGTGCATGTATGTGTGTGTGTGTGCATGTGTGTGCGCACGCATCTGAGTCTATCTGTCTGTCTACTCGTCCACCCTTTCTTTGGTATTTTAAGCATCTGGTTATGTCATATTCTACAAAGATTTGTTAACTGATGTATATTGAAACTTCAGGCATATATTCAAGCATAACATAAACAAGTATTTTGTGTGCTATAGACATAATTTTAAGACAAGGCCTGAGTCATTGGCATTCTTAACAGCTCCACTGGACCTGGCCTTATGGTAGCTACAAACAAGTCTGATCAATCTGGGGCCTGTTCTAGGAGTGAGAAGACTGAGAACATTACAGCATACATAACAAAACCACTTTCAATAGAAAGCAAGTTATACCATGTTGTTCCAATGGGGATGAGCTCATCAATATTTCTTAAAGCTCCTATTGATCAGGGCAAACTCCCCTTCTTCCACAGAAGGGCAGCTGGATTCCATTCATCTTGTCAATATTTACTTAAAATAATTTTGTTTCTTTCATTTGACACTTTCTGTGAGTTACAAATAATACATACTGAGCCAGCCACGTGCGTGTCCAGTAAGCTTGCCTCTGTAGGAGATAGACACCGTAAAGCCAGTTAAACCAAATTATAATAAAGACTATTTTATTTATTTATACCTTTGCGCTGTGCCTCAAGTTATCATCTGCTACAGAGTGTTTTTGTCACTCCGACAAATTAAAAATAAAATAGTGGTGAGATAATTACAACTAAATTCAAAAAGAAACAGGTGCATTCCTTCTGTGAAGCCATTTCATTTGGCCTCTCTCTTCTTGAAGAGGATGTTGTTTCTTGTACAAGAGCTCCTGGTTTGTATTATCCAAAAACAATGCTTCATTAGTTAAATGACTGTACAGGGGATATTCATTGAAAGTGAGGTCTGATGGATTGCACTTTTTTTCTTTCCTTTCTCCCAGTCACCGGCTAATCTCTTTGCAATTAACGCAGTAAGTGCTATTTAGCTAATGGAATCTGGGTTCCCTCTCCCCAACTCCGCATTCAATTTCTATTCATGAGTGAGGCAAGTTAGGATGCAAAGTATAAAAGGTGCCTCAGAACGCATACTGCTTTTCTAATACTCAGAGTAATGAACATGGCAGGATTTGACTCAGGGGGAGGCAGAGCTTTGAAGAGTAAGCTGACATTTACCCCGGTTTGACTTGTGGCTAATTTAATAAGTTAAATGGTCGGCAGGCTATAATACTTTTTAATTGCATTTTTTTTTTTTTTACCTACCCCATCATGGTGTGTAAGCTGCATGTATTCCCTTGAGGAGTGCTTTGAACATCAGTACCTGAAAATGCTTCAAGCACCAGAAAAAAAAGCAACATGTACATTATAATTGTCCTTCAAAAAAAGAGGAATTTAAGAGTTCAAGTACACGGGGCCTCAAACCCAAGTTTTCAAGTTCCCTTTAATTGGATTCATTTTAAAACGTTGCTTGGCAATTGGTGCAGTGCAGAAACCATGTGTGAAGTCCTTTCGCTCTCTGGTTATAAATGTGGTTAACCATGCATATAAATATTAATTAGCAGCCCTAGTGGAAGGGCTTGTGTATCATGGATAGAAACGACGGTATTGACCTCAATCCCCCCACCCCAACTCGCCTCCTACCTGTCCTGGGGGAAATCAAGGTGTGTGAGTATTTGAGAGTCAGTGCACGCTGAGTGTATGGCATGACTCCAGACCTCCACAGAAAGGATAAACACGTTAGGCTCTGGAAACCAGCAAGAGGGTTTACAAATCGAGGCGTCCCACAGGTTTCGGCTGTAGAGAGGAGGCGGCGAAGCGGACCCAGCCTTTCTCATGTCATTACAAACAGTAGAAGGGGGTTCGCCTGAATTGCTATATCTTTGTCTGCACTTAACTGGTGAAGGTCATGTGACTCATAGGGGAGAGACGATCCGCTTAATACTGCTTCAAGAGCAGAGACTTTTGTCAAGGTCACAACATTGCCAGTTAAAGTGCCTGAAATTCACTCCGTCTCAATGCGTTTTACGTGAGTCTCACCAAAAGACACATATACAGTATATTATTTTACTTGAGCCCCTTGAAGTCAATTTTTCCATCAGGATGAACTGATTCCTTTGGAGGCCTGCCTCTTTCATCAAAGCTTATTCAACTTCATTGTGTTACCTCACTCCAAAATGCGTGCTCCCGCCTCACGCATTCACACAAAATGCCACGTTCTCACGCGGCACGACAACAGGTTTAAAAGTAGAAAATTATGTGCATGTAATACACGGAGGCTTTGAAATGTGTTACAGTTTTATCCCAAGGGATAAGCTTAAGGTAATCCTATCAGATATATACTTGTGTGTGTGTGTGTGTGTGTGTGTGTGTGTGTGTGTATATATATATATATATATATATGTAGGGAAACTGACTGTTCAGAGTGAACATAAAAAGTATAATCTATAATATTTTATTTCCCCTGCCAGCAGTAGTTGCAGCTCAGAAATGCTCAGTAATTATAAAGTTCTACACACATCCCGAGGAGAAAAAGCAAACTCATTTAAGAAGGTAAGACTCACGCTGTGAACACGGCTAGTGATTTAATTACACAACAGGTAGTGAGTATGGTAATACCCAGTTCTTCATGACGACAGATACACACAAACAGATTCATTATTATCCAGGAGTACCGAGAGAAATGAAATTTTAAACCATGACCTTCAGGGGGGAAGCAAACACCAAGCTCTCCTTCCATGTTGTAAAATTAACTGTGACCCGCTCTCATTGAAAGTCAGTGTGCAATCAGCCGAGGAAACAAATCAATGAACAACACAGGACAACTAATTGACACAGCTATTCATACTCTGGGCATTGCATTCTTGTCGGGGAGATTAACCTTTCAATCACTAAAAGACTTCGAGGCTTGACGAAGGCAGAATTTCAATGATCAAACTCCTGCTCTCTTTCTAGTTTGTTCGCACTCGGTTCCCAAGATCACTGTACCCCTTATTGCACATTATTATCCACTTATCATTTTCTCATGTGTGAAAAAATAATCTTGCTCACACTGTTGAGTATGTATATACTGCTGCACAGATGTGTAGTGACTAAGAGAAAAACTAAAATGATTCTGTGCATTTCAATCTCATAGAACAGTTAATATCTCTTTCTCTTTCTAATTCAGTACTATTTCATATTGCTTTCTAAAACTTTAGATTCTTCCCAAAAATGCTGTATCGGGAAAGGTGGAAAAGCTGCTTGCTCCTTGGTTTCTTCAGCATATAATAACAGTGAGAAAGAGTTATGAAACTGTGGGACAGGAGATTTTTCCAGGTAATCACTCATTTATTTTAAATGTTCTCTCCTTTGAGACTAAATTCGCAAGCCTTCTCCTTAACTTCAGTTCTGTCTTTATCATTTAATAGATATATCCAAGGTTTGAGACTGAAGCAATTTGCTATACCATCTTCTTCTTTTACCTTAACAAGGTTATTTTATCAGACTCAAATATCGAATGTGATGAACAATCTACTTTAGGGTTGCAACCTTGTCTTTTTAGCAAAATACATATTTTTAAATGAATTAGTAAAGCATTTTGATATTATTTTTTTAACATGACTTTTATTATGATTCTGACCAAAAGGTCTTATAATATTAATTCTAAACCTACATCTGTTGTGTTTAAGGTTTATGTATATAATATGCATGTGTATGTGTATATATTTATATATAGAAATATAATAATAAAAAAAGGTCAAAGTGAAGTCAGTATTTCACTGTGAATCCAGCCTGTCATTCTCTGGGTTACTGTGGGACACTTTTCACTTTCTCTCAAGTTAATGGCTGGAAATTCCTCAAAGGATTGGAGAAAAAGGCTGCTGGTGACTCCCGAAGAAATCTGCTTTCATTGCGCCGTATCTGTTTTGATTTTCGCTGAATGACCTTTGCTTTGCATCATGTTATGATTTGCTTATTGGAGACGTCATTTCCATTAGCCTGCCCTGAGCCAGGAGTCAACTTCAAAACCAATTCTGTGCTTTGGTGCTGTGATTTTTGTCTCTGATCAGAGGATTGTAAGGATATTGCCTGATATATATATATTAATCCAGTTTTCTAAAAATTATTTGAAGGAAAACTATATTACACAGCAGCAGACAAACATCTTTTTCTTTCCATCCCCTGTGGTTATGCAACATTATCTTTTTTTTTTTTCAATTGACAGAATTGATGAGTTTTGACAAGTACCATAACTTGGAATTGTTAATATGTATAGCTTTCTTTATATGACCAAAAAATATTGGTTTCAGTACCATTGAGCCTTATGCAAAATAAGATATATACATGAGCAAAGGATGCAACAGGAACAGACAGGAAGCAATTTCACTTTAGACTTAAAAAAAACTATATACATTTTTCAGTAAAACCTCAGGCTGTAACTGCAGTGTGTGCAGGACCCACAAGATATTAAATCTGTCCATAATACTTTGTGAACTGTAGTTTTGTTATTAAATCCACTGGTATCCGAGGATTTTGGAAAGGATAGCATATGAGTAAAAAATATTCGTAATATTCATTGCTAATAAACCACCATGTGTTGAATCCTGCAGTAATTCATAAGCAGGTTCCCCAGTGGCAGGAACAAAAGACTCTTCTAATCAGCTGCAGTCCATTACAGTGACCAAAACACCTGTTTCATAACATCGTAATTAAAAAGCTTCCTAAGGAGTTGGGAACAAGTGAAAGGGAGAGTAAAGACACAGCACAGCCCTGGCCACGTGTTAAAGATGAGAGAAGGGTCCGGGAGAAGTCTTGAACATGCACTGACCTGAGGTGTCATCCCGTGACAGATGTAGAGAATGGGAACATTATCCGTGTCTGGCCCTTGATCAAGACATAAGTCAGTTTTGAGGGAATTCTTCAGCTGGAACAGGAATAAAAAAGAGGAGGGGGAATGAATCAGTGAGCACAAAGTGATTGAAATGATTCTGCCAAATTAAATGTCTTTGAGGAGGAAAAGGGTGATTAAAAGATCAGTTAAACGTTGGATAATTCCAGAGCTTCCTGAGCTCGGCAGATGAACGAATCTGGATTTGGATGGTGTAGATAATGGCCTCGGCAGGACTCCTGCTGCTTGTCATTTCTTGGGGATGAGGAACAAGAATGGGATCATGAATTAATTGAAATGCTGTTTGCTTTTGATTAGGGCTGTGGCAGTACATGCCACAGCAAAACATCCAAACATATGCTAAGCAGAGCACATCCCATGTAAACAAATGTATATAAATATATATTCAGCTGCTTTTAGTGTAGAAATTTGTATTTTTTTGGTCTGCCCAGCAAGGAACATTATATGTTTGTAATGTGTTTCATATATGATTCATTAACCATGGACAGACCTGCACTTCCAGCTCTATCCACACTGAAAGACCCATGGCGAGGTGTAATGTGTTAATCACATAAACGAATTACATTGCAACCTTAAAATTAATTTCCAGTAATTTAACCCTCCCACCCTGTTCTCTCGCATCTCTACATTACACAGCGTGACATATAATGAATGTGCGTGGCTGAACAGAACCGCCACACCGCAGAGCTTAACCTCCGCCGACCCATTCATGTGACTGGAAGGGCACGGGCACTGACCTCCAATAAAATAGACTTTAAAAAATCAATTCCTCTGTGCTTAGTTTATCAAACAGCAAGGGCATTTTTGACGCCTGAACAATATTTAAAACCATATTAATTCTGATGGCAGATGTTTTGATAAACGTTCTCGTCTAAATAACCGCAGAGTTATTTCAAGTAATATAATATCTAAGAGTGCTGAAGGTATGGGCAGCAGATCAGGCGAGGCAAAGCTGCGGGTCAGTGTAATTCCCGTGGAATTCATCATTTATCATTATGGAAACCATATAGCTATTAATTATACGTCTTTCAGACTTCCTGACCTCTTCTACCACAATAAGTCTTCAGATTTTAATTGCAATTCTTATGCGCTCACATGTGCTGTTGAGCGCTAGAATATGAGGGGACATGACATTTAATAAAGAGTGAAGCTGACACTTCTGCATTTTTACAAGCTCCCATTCAACAGCAGAAGCAGGCTTCAATGCAGGAATCCATTCATTGAATAAGACCTGCATTTAATTAGAGAGGGCCAGTGACATACAGCACCTTTCATATGGCTGATGGATTTGGATGAGAATACAAAATTATAACAAGGTGTCCTTCTCCAGTGATATTTGCCCCATCCTTGATTAGTCTTATAGTGCACTACTGAATTGTAACGTGTTTAAATTCTGCCAATTCATACATTTTGTACACCTTATTATAGTGAAATACTTCACAATACACCTTATCACACTTATTTTTTTTAATGCCTTTGAATATGCCTGAACCGTTGCTTTATGATAAAGAATTGTATTATGAATATAAAGTATTTAAAAGAAGTGTCTTATCTTTAACTCTTTAATGAATGAAAATGCAATACAGCATACACATCAATGGATATCCATCAGACGGATCAATCGGCCAATTCCTGCACTACTCGAATGAAGTTTGCCTGCCTGCTAATTCAGTTGGACTCAGATTGCTGTGTAGTCGAGGATGAATAGTTTGAAAGCGCAAGTTGGGAACAAAGCTTTCGATATTACACTTCATCTGTTTGCTTTGAGGACTAGAAGGCAGCAACAAAGTCGTTTACTGGGATTTTTAGAATGATGGCAAAACAGTAAAAAACTAATGTCATGCCAAGTGAGTCTAATTCAGATGTTCCACGTTTATGGGACAAAATATGTGCATAGTAAATATCCTTTTTTTTTTTTTTTGTCTGCAGGCTTGCATGCGCCTGTGGAATAAGATTAAAACCATGAACACTTCTGCAAATCTGTGTGTAAACAATGGCAGGTTTTAAGTCTTTTCTCAGCATTTGGGCTCAGAGAGAGTGTGTATTTTCTGCTTCCACAGGCAAGCTTTAACCAATTAATACTTGCACGGTGCATAAGGAATTGTGCTTGCATAGTCAAGATAATGTTTGTGAGGCCTGCCTCCAAAGGAAACCCATCTATCTATCAAATAGTTTTTTGTTTGCAGAAACCACAAAGTACATTTTTACATTTTGGATCTTAGTGAAGCTGTTTTGTTTTTTAGGGGGGGGGGGTTGCTAGTAAATAGGTTGTATGTATTAAATATGTAAATAAAGCAAATTGGGCAGCATTTCAGGTTGGATGATCAACATGAATGTGAGCATCTTTTCGCTTGTTATTTGTTGCAATTAAAATACATTGTCAAAAACCTTTTTAATATCGAGGGTTGTATACATTAAAGTGGGTGTCAATATAGATCTATCGGCTGCCGGATTCGAGAGCCACCCTCTGCGCTCTGTGGTCTGTGCAATAGTGCGTGTTCATTCCACAACAATTAAAATGATTCGCATGTTTCTCCTTTAATTACTCAGATTCATTAAAGAAGGTAAATTGAGCAAAAAGATAACAAGCTTTTTGTCTTTTAATTAATACATACATTTATTTTTAGCATCAAAGTCAGTGGTGCAAAAAGAGCACTTTCTACAGCACTCAAATCAAAGTCTGAATCTTCAGCAGACTTTTGCAGCCTGCAGGCCTCCAGCAAACTTTCAGTCTTGATGACCACACAACCATGGATGATACTTCTGCAGCACTGATGAAAGGTATAGATTCAAAAAGGAGCCTTACCACCCCATAGGCAATGGTGTCTGTGTACATTCGCATCTCAGAGTAAATGTTGACAAGGTACCAACGGAACGTCTTGCACTGCAGCTTCTTCCGCAGGGCTTTCCTCTCTGAAATATCACCGATGTCAATCCCAGGGTCCTAGGCAGATACAGTAAGGAACACTTGAGCTACAAACAAATCAGGTATGGGCAGTTCTCATGCAGTACATAAGTAGGTATATACTGATTACAGCCTGCTTATAAAGGGGCTAATTACCTCTAAGATGGTTTCTGATGCTATATGGCATGACATAGCTATTTGCTGTTAAGACAAACACTTTGCTGAAGCCAGGACACACACAGGCAAAAACACGTGTCATGTTGTACCTGTCTGGAGTGAGCAGTGCCAATAACACAGCTAACAGATCCTCGAACTGTTAAGCAGACACTCGCAGTGCCAGCAGTTACAGATTATTGTGAAAGCGGCATGCAACCCAGCGCCATAAATGGCTGCGGCTGTTATGGTATCAGTTACTCTGCAGATTGTGCTGCCTAGAGCAAGGACAGGACCATTACCTATGTATCCACCTGGGAAACTCTCCTTTGCTTTGCTGCTGGTATAACTGACTCCCAACCCCTGCTGTTTCAACTATCATTATAGAGGCTGAACATCATCAGTTGTGGATCAAACTACAATCTTCTCTGGGGGAAGTGGGAACGGAGGACTCAGACACTATAAAGTATATACAGTACTGTGCAAATGTTTTAGGCAGGTGTGAAAAAATGCTGTAAAGTAAGAATGAATTCAAAAATAGACATGTTAATAGATTATATTTATCAATTAACAAAATGCAAAGTGAGTGAACAGAAGAAAAATCGACATCAAATCAATATTTGGTGTGACCACCCTTTGCCTTCAAAACAGCATCAATTCTTCTAGGTAAACTTGCACAGTTTTTGAAGGAACTCAGCAGGTAGGCTGTCCCAAACATCTTGGAGAAATGACCACCATTCTTCTGTGGATTTAGGAAGCCTCAGTTGCTTCTCTCTCTTCATGTAATCCCAGACAGTCTCGATGTTGAAATCAGGGCTCTGTGGGGGCCATACCATCACTTCCAGGACTCCTTGTTCTTCTTCACGCTGAAGATAGTTCTTAATGGCTTTCGTTGTATGTTTGGGGTCATTGCCATGCTGCATAATAAATTTAATAAGTATCTGCCTGTACTTCTCAGCATTGAGGAGACCATTAATTCGGACCAAATCCCCAACTCCATTTGCAGAAATGCAGCCCCAAACTTGCAAGGAACCTCCACCATGATTCACTGTTGCCTGCAGACACTCATTCGTATACCGCTCTCCAGCCCTTCGGCGCACTAACTGCCTTCTGCTACAGCCAAATATTTCAAATTGTGACTCATCTGTCCAGAGCACCTGCTGCCATTTTTCTGCACCTCAGTTCCTGTGTTTTCATGCATAGTTGAGTCGCTTGGCCTTGTTGCCACGTCGGAGGTGGCTTTTTGGCCGCAAGTCTTCCATGAAGGCCACTTCTGACCAGACTTCTCCGGACCGTAGATGGGTGTACCAGGGTCCCACTGTTTTCTGCCAATTCTGAGCTGATGGCACTGCTGGACATCTTCCGATTGCGAAGGGAATTAAGCATGATGTGTCTTGCATCTGCTGCAGTAAGTCTCCTTGGCCGACCACTGCGTCTACGGCCCTCAACATTGCCTGTTTCATTGTGCTTCTTCAAAAGAGCTTGGGCAGCACATCTGGAAACCCCTGTCTGCCTTGACATTTCTGCCTGGGAGAGACCTTGCTGATGCAGTAGAACTACCTTGTGTCTTGTTGCTGTGCTCAGTCTTGACATGGTGTATGACTTTTGACAGTAAACTGTCTTCAGCAACCTCACCTTGTTAGCTGAGTTTGGTTGTTCCTCACCCAGTTTTATTCCCCCTACCCAGCTATTTCTGTTTCAGTTAAAGATTGTGTTTCAACCTACATATTGTATTGATGATCATTAGCACCTGTTTGGTGTAATTGTTTAATCAGACACCTGACTATATGCCTACAAAATCCCTGACTGTGTGCAAGTGTATCTAGATGAACTGATGCTGTTTTGAAGGCAAAGGGTAGTCACACCAAATATGGATTTGATTCGAACATCTTCCAACAGAGCATTAAAAATGGCAAGCACAAGCCATCAAAGTCTTTTGCCCCCTCTTCATAACCTACCATGTTTTAGATTCAAGTTAGTAATGTTTCCATTTCCTGTTTACATCATGTGAGTTTTAAGACAACCCTTACTCTAAAGCCTGAGCTTGATTTGTTGCATTGATTCCACTCCTGTAGCCAGTAGGAGAAAATGCTTTAAGTTAACAAGGCAAGGCAAGAGATGTGAACTTCACTTAGCTCAAGTTAGCTGGCCGAGATGGCAGTCAGGTTCCTGCCTGAGGCCTGTGGCAGGTTTCCAGCTGCACAGCTTGTGTGTCAGGGAGAGCAACCATTCAGAAATCTAGAGTCTGATTAGAATTCAGTTCCTTGTTTTGCCACTGGCTTCTTTACTGGCAAAAAAAAACACTTCAGAGCTCTTCTGGGATTGAAAAAACAATATGAATTTGCTTGCTGTTACCCAGATGTTTACTGTATGGCTATCATCCTTCACCCAGCTGGTCTTAATTTCTCTCTGGGACCCTACAGGACACTCTGGTTTTTAAAAGTCTTTATTTCATTAACAGCATGCTTATTTTGGACTGCAACTACTGAATCACCCACATAGAAGCCAACATCAAAGAATAACTATTATTTTACTATCAATTTCTTAAATAAGATTTTTATATATTAATCATGGTCAAATGGTAATGCACAAAACAAATGATTTGGGTTGGTCAGGTTCTTCAGAGTGGAAAAACACAAAACAAACTTGTTCAAAACTGTTTAATATTTAATGTTTTGCCATGTTCAGCTGTGTATGTGAGGTCTGATGTCTGGTGCAGTGCAATCGATAGCTTCAGGTAGTGTCAAACATAATGTTACCAAAAACTACAGCATATTCATAACACTATAGAGGTGCTTATTATGCAATTTTGGAAGCACTCAATATTGTCATCAAGCATATGCAAATAAAGCACTTTCATATCAATTCATTATGACAAACAGCCCTACACTGGGAAAGATTGCATGTATATATTTACAGCATCTGTGTTTGCTCTTTCATCAATGCCAGTGAAGCACAGTAATTTAGATTCAATCGTTACACAAATTAGAAGAAAACAGAAAAGCTATTTAAAGCACACATGCAAGCTGATCAGGAATAATGAGCAATTTATCAGCCAAAAATTAACTTGTCACTAATTTTAAGGACGACTGTAATTGAAATGGGGAGCTTAGGGACATCTTATCAGCTGCGGTGAGATTAGTCAAAGCGATTAAGCTATTGATAGGGTATATTGTATCGATTAGGGTATATTGTCAAAAGTGTAGAATTGAGAACAAGGGCAGTGATGTTCAGACTGTACAATGCACTAGTTAGAGCTCATCTGGATACTGTGGACAGTTCTGGGCTCCACACTTCAAGAAAGATATCGCTGCTCTAGAGGCAGTTCAGAGGAGAGCAACCAGACTTATTCCAGATCTGAAGGGAATGTCCTACTGAGAGACTGAGGGACCTGAACCTTTTCACCCTGGAACAGAGGAGACTACGTGGGGACTTGATTAAATCATGAAGGGCATCGAACACATCAAACCAGAGGAGCTTTTCCAGATCAGCAGGGACACACACACCCGGGGACACAAATGGAAATTGGGCTTCAAGGCATTCAAAATGGAAAACAGGAGACACTTCTTCATACAGAGAGGCGTCACAATCTGGAACAAACTCCCCAGCGATGTGGTTGAAGCTGAACATGTGGGAACATTTAAAATCAGACTGGAAAGGATCCTTGGATCACTTAGATATTAATGGACACCAAACGATCATGATGGAGCGAATGGCCTCCTCTCGATTGTAAACTTTCTTATGTTCTTATGATACAGTAACTGGCGTTTAATGAAGAAAAAGTTTACTTAACCACTCCTTTACGCAAATGTAACTATTTTTCTCAGTGATAGGATACATATGAAACATAGTATAACTATAATCTATTCATCATTGAAAAAGCAGGACCTGTGTCAGTTATTCTGTATTCTAGAATTTCATTTCTGGCCTTCAAAATCAATGAAAGGATAATGCAAACAGCTTTTCATTTTTTTGAAAGGGAATCTGCATTTTGAGTGTTTATTTTTTAAGTTGTGCAGCTGGCACCCTGCCATAAATAAATAATTTAAGCATACATGTATAATTCAGTAAGATGCACGCTAATGAAAAGAATGAAAAGCGATGCTGTGAGAAGTTTTTTGATTCCACATATCTTAGACTGGTTATGCTTCCTTTATAAATAAGATATCGTATATACACAGCTGAGTTGGCATGGAGAGTTAACAGAGGCAGACTAGACATCTGTTTTTCTCACATTTCACGTGGTAGTTATCAGTTGGCCAGAGCTGAAGATGGCTGTACTCTTAAAACATTTATAGACACTCTGAGTAAAGACCTGCTGTTTTCCTTTTTCCTAATTAGAACACAAGTTGGAATATGACACATAAATCGTAAAAGGTTGGAATGTTTTTATCGTTTAAATTTGTAACATTAGGAGTTTGCATTTCCTTTGTTTAAGACAAAAAAAAGGTGTTTATAATTAACACCACAAACCTCCTGGGGGATGTTCCATGCCATGTAGACGTGACTCTTGAACTCGTCCATCCAGACCTCGGCCACTCGCAGGGCGTTTCTCCTGACGTGGGCGGTCAGGTCCTCGGTGTAGGGCTTGTGGGCCCTCTCGATGTGCGCGATTCTGGAGCATGGGAGGACCTCCACGCTGCCCCCACACTGCCACACCTGCCGCGACAAGCACAGACAATGAGCATGGTCAGTACATAGCTCATACAGCAGTCTGATACAACCAGGTTAGAGACATGGATTCACATTAAAAAGTCCACTAAGAGAAGATGTTTCGATTAATTTGATTATATTCTTCAGAAATGTGCTATTCATGAGTACATTTTTTCTTGATAAAATGTAGCTGTATTTAAATAAGCTGGTCTACACATGGCTAAAATCACATATTAACATGTTTTGGATCTTGTTAATTTTTTGCATTTTGACGTCTGTTGTGTGTCCGGCAGATAGTTCGTTTGTCCTGATAACAGCTAATTCTTCTAGGAATTCCTTTCAGATGTGACTCTTTAAGTGAGTGGCTGTTTTTTGTTTTTGGTTTGTTTGTTCTTTTAAGTTCATATGCTTGGAAAGTAAACGATTTTGCAGAAGATTTGATATACAAAATTATATCTGTTTTAATATCTGTCCAGTCTCACACAGAGCAGATTCACCTCAGAAGATAATTACCTAGATTTCATTGCCTGACATGTCAATGCTAATGTGTAATTAACTCCTGGTGATCCTAAGATCCTGTTTCTTACTTCATACGCCTTTTCCCCAGTCCTGATAGCAAGCTCGTAATTAATCAGCATGTAGCACCAACAAATGATCATGCTGGGATTTTCAGTAGCCCAGAAAAAATTTCAAAATGTTTTTCATGTTTTCTTTTTCCCTTTTTAACCCAATAGAACAAAAAAAGCTTTCATACAGTTCTAAACACTGCCATTTGAACCAGGATAAAAGGAAGTTTAAAATTACCTAAAATGTGATTACGTCAGGAGAATAGAAAGATGAGAAACCGTTACCAAGGTTATACAGTGGGAAAGTATTACTTTGTTAACGAGCTTGATCACAACCCACACCCGACTTGCAAAATGTCAGAAAATAACTTGAAAAGATTTTGTGTTGCTCAGTCTATTCGGCTCTCAATTATATTAGACTCAAGTAGCACTCAAGTAGAGTTTGTGAAAGTATTCTTAGCAATCACTGTAAAACTAACAGAAAATATATCTATATATCTATATATAGATATATAGACAGAATGGACTCAGGCTTTTAGTGGATGAGTAACTTTGGAGCCTCAGACCCTGCTTACTCAAAGAATAAGTCCCAGCACAGAAAAATGCGTGCTGCAAAGGTAGGCAAAGACATTCGCTTCTGTCAGTGTACCACAACCGACGAGGAGCCACAGTACAGAAAGATGGATCCTTTATTAAAGCAGGTACATAATTACAAAGCTCTGAGGTGGAATAAATGAAATGTATTGTACCTTTTTCAAAATTAAATTGCAATCTACAGGCCAACGAGGCAGTGACCATCTCTTCAGATGAATTACGCTTGATGTACTACCCCCTGCTGGGACTGATATCCTTCTGGGTGGTATTTCTCAGCCGCAGTGGATGTTACTTGCTTTGGCCGTGAAGCTTCCCCGCCCCCTTCTTTGCTAATGTAATTTGCTTAATTATTGATTTTCTTCAAGCTCTCTTAAATGTTAGGTGTGTAGCACTGTTCAAATTAAATGCTGATTTGATTTTTTTTCTCATTAATAAATCCGAACTCAACATATATTGACAAAATGCTTCTGCTTCCACATCATTTTACAACTGACTTTAAATATCGATCCTAAGCTGGATGTTACATATTTCAGTTTTGTTTCCATTATTTAGCAGCAAAGCACGCCTGTTGAAAAGTAGAATATTATCCCATCACTTAACTTAGTTTAGTTGAGTTTATTAATGCACGTATTCCACTCCCCAACCCCTGAAACCACACACTGCCTTGTGCCGTGTTATTTTCAAAGATAATATAGTGCTGCACTTTTAAGGCACAATTCATGGCTCAGCTATTGTTTTTGAAGATGGCTTACAGCTGAGATAATGCGTCTTACACTGAGAGCTAAGCTCTTTGGCTGACAAGGTTACCTGATTTACTTACAACTAGGGATGATGAAAAAAACTTGTCAGGAGCCAAAAGCAACAGAACCAACTTTACCAGAGATGTCATCCATTCCTTGGACGAGGACCCGTTTTTCAAGAAGCGGACGATAAAAGTGTCAGGTGCCTTATCACGATGCAGTAAGGTTACACTGGGCCGTACATCACAGAAAAAATCTCAGTGTCATTGGTCTAACCTTTCTTAATGTGCATAGAATGTGCTTCTTTCCTCAACGCTCTATGTAGTGCCATACTTACTTTTATAACTGCATAAGAAACATAGTAATGAATAACACTATATGTAACTGAACACACACACACACATGCATATATATTTATACACACACACGTAACCAAGCAATGTGTGCTAGGCGCTTTATTCTTAGCCAGGTGATGTTAACATATGCTTTGAGTTACTGTGAATTAAATCTATTCTCACATTAGATATCCTGGTACTGCTATTGTTCCAGTTCATGTTAAACAAACAGACACACAAACAAGTAAACAAAGCGTGGTTTCTGGCTTCATACAGGAGTGACAGTGGTCTTTCATCCGCTACAGCTGTCTGCTCCTGTTACAAATGCCTCCCTGCAGGAAACTGCTTACAGCACAGAGTTTCTGTCACACTTGTCCGACAGCAGGGGTTCTCTACTAAGCCCGTGCTGAACATCAGCCCCGATGTGTTAACAGTATAGCCTGTGTCACAGCTGGCAGGGGTAGTATGCCCAGAACACACCCAAGGGTTCGCAATGCCAGGAATTCCTTTCAACGTACCTCTGTCACACGTCCGCAGTGTGCGAGTCGCAGTGTGCTGCAGGCATGTGGGCTGGGAGAGCAGGGCAGGGTGGGTGAAACAGCATGTCACAACACAGCAGAATTACAGCTGAATTCCTGACGCATGTTTAAAATCATGTAGAGTATGGTGGAAATCCGTCACTCAAGTCTTAATAAATGGTTACATCAAAGGGGTCTTTTTCTTTTTTGTGTTTCCCTCTTTCTTTATTTGGTTTCCATTGTTTTTACCTCTTAACAGTCTTATGCAAACTGAGCTCCAATTATTTTGTCAAGCATTAAGTTCCAACACAGCAGGAATTAACGGCTGATAACTGACTAGCTACAGTTATAAGTGTCTCATGCAAAAGACAAAGGCCCCTCTGCTGAGGAGGGTATTAATGGTATTATAAACCACAACATATTATTTTTCTGTATATCCAGTTAATAGGATCATATTGTTTCCACAACAAATTTTTCTGATCTAAAAGACTGTGATGTTTAATTCTAAATTCACAGAGAAAACACTGAAACATTAACTGTGACTTCTCCTTTTAACAAAATAATAATCCAAGAATATATTTTTAAATTTCCTCATTTGCCTTTTCTCTGAATTCTTTGACTATGCTGTGCTAGTGTAGCACATTTTATTTATTTGTGTCTTATTGGTGGCTATTTTTAAATCCCCCCCTTGGTGACGGGTCTTGTGCAGCTGAAATCAAAAGTGCAATTTCCAGACTCCCTCTGAGTTTTCGTGTGATATAAAAATGTAACTTCAAAATCAAATTATTGGTTCAAAATGTTCAGCTCTCCAGACAGTTGTTACTGAATAATGCCGGATCTGCTAGACACTTGAGTTGGTGATATAATAATTGGCCTTATAATTCAAGGTAATTCCTCCCCTAGTGACCCACTGTGCTAACTTCTAATTTAGAAACACAATAGGCCTGTGATTAATGGCCCACTTTTCCAGCTGAAAATGCTTCAGTTGATGTTTGATGGAAACTGCTTATCCATTCAAAACTGTACTGTATATGTGTGTATTACCACAAATAAATACCAAGACTCCTTGACATTTAGTCACACAGCAGATGTCAAATCTTGTTTCACAACCTAATTGTTTGTCAATTGCAGAACACAAAAAAAAACAAAACAAAGTAATGACCCATCCACATTTTGGAGCAAAATCAGATCTTTCGCCTTACGATTCAGTACAACACAATACATTTAATCTCAGTAAATGGCTGCCTTAGAAATCATTACATCAGTTTGGAAACTCAGTGGAAGCCCACTGAACCGACTTTGGTGTCTTATAATAGAAAATGGCCCCTGCTAGAGATGTACACAGACAACATAAAGCAAGCAATGTTCAAGGTCAGTACTGATGAGGTTAGCAGCTATAGTTCAAGCAAAGCAAGGATTTAAGACTGCTCTCATGAAAGATGGTGGAAAGTGCATTATCAAAAGAAAGACTTGGCAGGTTGGATTTAGTAATAGTACGAGGCTGCATTGCGGTACCGTCTTGGCCAGAAAAGTAGTTTCAAACGTCTGAACAGTAGAAACACACCAAGAACCTCTTCAAGAGCACAGTTTGCACAAGATTCATGAAGAATACAGAATAAATAAAGAAGTATTCTTGAAGGAAATCTTTTAGCTTGCACAGTAATGCTGAAGGTTTTGTTTTAATTTACACTCTCTCCCAAGTGAGACTCAATTCATTGTTCAAACTGAGCATTACAATTCCTTCCAAAAACCCTGCCTTAAACCTTTCCCTGACCTCAGTCTCACTTGTGTATGTGTATATAAATTGGTACTCTGCACTATTCCATTTTTTTACTACTTGTAGTGGACACTTGCACGTCATTATTTAAAGTTGCAATTAACATGCATCGATGGCAAGGAGGTCTGAGTCTTTCCTCTGGTGAGGTTGTCAGGATTTATTTCATTGTATTTACCTTGAGTTAGATGCTTCATTAAGGCTATCCCAGCCTATAAAAACAGCATGGGACACTGGAGAATTTACCCTCTCTTGACTATTCGTCATAATTGTGTCATTCTGATAAAAATAGAACCTTTTATTGCCAAACAGGATATAACAGCTTGTGGTTTTAGTTTGCGGTCCCTTATTAAAAGAAGATGAACTGTGTGTCGCTATGAAATGAGACAATCTGACATTGAAAGGGAAAAATAATAAAACATTCAGAGAGATGTCACATTAGACTTGCATTCAAGGCTGAAAGTACAAAGAGCTCGGCTCATCTGTAATCTTAATTATGAATCTTCAAACAGAGGATGCTAAATGCTATGAGAAGAAGATCCATGTTTCCTTCTCTGCAGTTTAATGATTGATGATGATCTGTAATGTAATTGTTTGCTGGAATTCAAATTGTGGCATTTGCATTTGGCATTACTAATTACTGGCTCTCTGGAGTTACACTAGGGGCCAGATTAAATCAAGACTTTGACCCACCTGCTAATAGGAAACTACAGAACTGTACTCAGTTGCGCTTCATTTTCATATGACACTTTCTTCTAATCAGAAATGTCACCGCTATGATGTACAGGTTTGTAGTTTGCTATTAGCAGGTGGGTCACAGTTTTGATTTAATCCGGCCCTAGGTCTCCTGGATCCACAGAATGCAGGTGGAAAAAAAAACATATTATTGGATGGCATCTGATACGGTCTATACGGAGCTCAGTGGAGCAGGTGTATTAAATATTATCCATGCCATAGAGTTATTATTAGCACCCCCCAGGGAATCCCATGTTACTCCATTTCCCCCCTTGGCCCATCTGCTCGATGGTTTTGATAATACATTCCAGTACATCTGAGTGATGAATAATAGCAAGCAGACAGAAATCAAAAGAACAATAAATGTTATTGGAGGTGGGGGGAGTCCAGCGATTGCTTGAGTATCTTTTTAAGGCAGGAAAGATGCTGTAGCTGAGGCCTTTGAGCCTCCAAAGACACAATTGTCCTACTAAAAAGAGGCTTCTTTGAGAGCTCTTAGTGGTACAGAAATATCCTTTCTTTCATTAACTGACAGCTGGTTTCATTAGGTAGACATAAGCACTTAAATACCAATTTTCTTTATTCAATTCTGAAAGGCTGAACCATTCACACGTTCCTCTTAAAAAAGAAGAAAAAAACATTCTTCTATATATATACATATATACTTTTTTCTGTTTAGTGAGGGCAGCCTCGTGATGCAATTAAGGTTATAATTTACATTTTAATGATGGATAGCAGAAAGCTTGGCAGAAGTGAATGAGAACCTGAAGAAGCTTGAGATCCTGCCATGTGTTCAGATAAAGGGGTGGAAAGCTGCTTTGTCTAATAACGGTCTTTTAAAGGGTATAGCCATAGATGAACCTGGAAACACAGGTGAGAAGCTTATATCTACGTTTCCTGTTTTGGTACTGTTCACTCATGAGGAGTGGCACCAGTAACTGGCATTTTGTGTCTCACAGCAGTTAAAGTGGAGGCATCACTCACCCTGACACCCAGCTCCACATTCTCACCACCATAGATCTCCATGCCTTCGTCGAGTAACCCGATCTCTTCAAAATACTGTCTGTCCACTATAAAGCACCCAATCAGAGCAGGGCTCCTGGAAGACAAACACGTTTCACATAGTTCAATTAGCTTTTCAATACTAACTGTTAAATAACATGATTTATTTAAGGGCCTGTTCCAACACATCTTGAAGCTTAATTCAATTGTTATGCTTCTTTTAAAATAAATAATCTGAAAGCACAAAATTAATTTGAAAATGCAGTTTCACATTAGTAGCAGGTCAGTCCTTAAAGCTTTCCTATCATATGGTGAAGCTTCCTGTCCTTCGCCCATCCAAAGCTGGCAGTCCTAAAGCAGGCGCAAGAGCAACCTTTTCTGAACAATTTGTGTCCACTTGAGGTATGATTGATGCCAAATATAAATATATTTACAATGCAGCAATAAACAAATATATAGGGTAAACAATTCCAGCAGCACAATTAATTTCCTGTTTACTAGCATTTTCATAGACTTATCGATTACTGTACATTAAAAACAATGCCCTTCCATGGGGATCTTGGGTGCCACAGGACAGTAAAACCAGATCAATTATTTACTATAAGCATCATTAATTTATAAGGTACACTTTCAAAAATAGTGTAGGGACTGATTAAATACTCTGTTGTTTCGATTTGGTAATGCACTTTCTGTTGGCTGAAGTTGAAACTGATGATGCCTTAACATAACTGGGATTTCCAAGGATAAATTTGTTTGTAATCTTAAAAATCAACTAAACAGTAACACAAAAGCAGCAGTACTGGTACCTTATTGGAGCGGTATTGTTCCTCAGATTCCACCAGGACTTGGGGGGGTTGAGGTAACGGCACCACAGCTCCCAGTCAAAGCCCTGGGCCGACAGTGGATACTCCTCGATCTCAAAGGTGTCGTATTTTATGTTGTCGAAAGACGGGGAGATAATTCGAGTTCTGTCTTCTTTAATCCTCAGGAGAATGGGTTCAGCCCTTAAAAGAGAAAGAGAAAACCAAAGATTGAAAGCTGCAAGAGATCCATTTGAGACTATGTATGTATACATAAAACATTTGTGTCTGCTAAACAGGGACAGATGTCTGCATGGCATGTGTTTTAAAACATGCTAATTGGGAAAACAAAATCAAAAACAAGATGGTTGGGACATCAGAGTTTGTGCCGTATAAAATGTAATATTTCAGTCAAAGTTAATTCATCGAAGTGGCATCAAAAGTGTTAATGTTTAAAAACCTCTGCACCATTTATTTACTGCCTACACCATATGAATGTAAACACTGCACTGTTTTTGTATATTTGCTATATTTGGTTTTCAACACCTACCTAGACAATCCTATTCTGAAGATTGTTCATAAAAGTGGTATTATGTCAGCAGATGCTTTCTCTATTGCGCATTGAAAGGATGTATACAATTCTATGCAGTCAATTTACGTTTCTATATAGCTGTCATCCTGTATGTCTTGGCAAATCGATGCAATTTCCATAGAACCTGAAAGAGAACATTCTTCTGTTTTCTATGCAATACACTTTTTCACATTTTTTCTTTTCTTTTTTAACTATCAGAGATAATAGATGTGAATTTCATTAAGTGGTGAATAAATCACCGCTGTCCTGGTGGCTACTAAACCTATTGATCACTGGCATTTACGCAAAATCTCTACGGGCAATTTACTTTGTAATTGAAATGTTAAATATATAGGGACATGATTAATATTAAAATTAGTGACTTCCTGACTCAATGATTGTAATCTTAGTGTAATGCGGAAAAAATATGGCCAGAATGCAAAAAACGATTTTGGAAGTGTCCCCAACAAAGATGTATGTAAGTGAATTCAGCAAGGGAATAACTCTCACCATAGAAATTAATGTAGTCAATGTATAATTTTTTGGTACATTGAATAGGTTTTACAGTTGAAAAATTGCAAATAATGGAAACAATAAAAAAGACACATAAAAAAACAATGAGTTAGTTAATTTGTGCTCCATCGTTGGCTGAATTACATTTTGATGCCTGAGCTCTCTCTAGGATACGTTCACATAGAATGTATTGCTGTGTATTTTAATTTTCTGATTACTCTGCTGGCCTTTTAAGCTGTAATTGACACAGTTTAATTGTCTTCATTATATCATAAATAATGTAATGACAAATAAGCCCAGATATTTTGCTTAAACAAGGCTGATTATCATTTGCTCTGTTTACCAAAATGTCACCTGCTGTGCTGTTCAAGCTTCCTACATGTCACGTGCTGCAGAATCGTATGAGTGTTAAAACTATAGAACAAGTCCTGCTGTTTAACCTGCAAAATGATTATTAAAGGTGTTTACATTAGAAATTACAACTGGGGATGCACAGAACTTGTTCTTAAACCCCACCGCTTCAATCACGTGAAGAAATATTCCGGTTATGTATCCTAACACAGTGACATTACTCTTTTATTTATTATATTACATTAGGATTCATCAGACGTCTGATTAGCAGCTATGAGACACTGACACAAATGGCTTAGTCATCGAATACACAAGGGCACATCAGGACAAGTTCACTGTCGAAAGAGCAGGTTATACACCTCTGAGCATTTCACCTAAAATCTATAACTCGTCAGAAGAGCAGAACAATTCAGATTGAATCAACATAAAGAGATGGAAGGTATACACATTAGCATTCATGGTCACCAGAGCCCTGAACTCATGGAAGGCACGTAAAAGCAGGATTGTTTTCCCTTCTGTCAAACACTTTTGAGATAACCTCTCCCAAAAGGAAGAGACTTTGTGATCACTTCAGTCATGCCCAACTGACCTCCACTGACAGGACTCACCCAATAGAGTGAGTCACTTTGCCATGCTGGTTGTGGTTAGGAGAAGCCAGCCAGTGTCTGTCCTACAAATCCTATTTGAGTAATCTTATAAAATAGAAACCAATTTAACCATCATTATTTTCTATGTAACTAGGGATGCAATGATCAGAATTAAAAGCCAGTGCTCCAGGGCCAAGCACAGCTGATGTCATTAAAGACAGTGTATTTATTTCTTAGCAGTGTAACACAAAACCATGGCTGAGGTAATGGTGAATATTTCCTCCATCAACAGGAAATGGTTGAAAAGGAACATTAATTTGAAAACTAAACAATTAAATGAAGTTATTTGTGAATGCACAGTTACACACACATTAAATTACATCTAATTATGTAGCAGACTGTGAAGTGAATATGCACAGCTTATGAATACAGCACTGTGTTTGAAAATGTGAAGGTCACTGTTTTGAAGTTCTCTCTAGCGCACTGCACTTCAAAAGAACTGTGGGGGAACGGTGAGATGCGGTTTTGAAGTGATTTTATTATTATAAGCCGGGAATTCTGCTGCTAAAATGATTCCTAAAAGCTGACTTTCTAGCATTATTTTCCTATCTTGCTTTAATACCATGTTTCCCTGGATTTTGTTTTTTTTGGACGGTTTTCAAAGTCTCTGAAAGATTTGGGTCAGACTTTTGAGTGTAAGATTAAGAGGCATGTATACTCACTGTAAAGGAATTAGTCTTCCTCCCCAAGATGAAAGGAAGCTCTAATATATTCTGTAAGTACACACTATACACCTGAGGATGACCTACATAACTACAGTGAACGTTTTCTAACAATTCAATGTGAAACCAACAGTGTTTTGCATTTTCAAACCATTTCTGACCTGGTATAACTTTATCTTTACAGATTATTGTTGTTGTTGTTGTTGTTGTTGTTGTTGTTGTTGTTGTTGTTGTTGTTGTTGCACAAAGCATTACTCATTTCAGTTGCATAGATATAAAACTATATGCCATGTGCTGTGCCACAAAACCTTACTTAGATATGCCAGGAAATACATAAAAACATATGTACACTTTTGGCTGGTTTTCAATATGCTAAATTATTTTATATTCATCCCTCTGCTTTGATCAGTGATGTAGAAAGACATTCTCTAGTTATTCATCTAGATTGGTTTTAAAAGAACATGAGCAAATGCCAGTAGGGAAAATGATCTAAGGATTTTTAATTTATTTTTTCTTAACCAACTGTGGAGGCCATTGAAGACTCGTATCTATTCTGCTGAAACTAACCAAACTAAATTGGGCCACATCCTTTGGGGGTGGGGGGGATAGGGGCCCGGTGATCTGCAGTGCGGTGTATCCCAACGTTTTCAAGCTTCAGTGACCCGATTTCTGAAGGTTTCAGACACGTTTCACAGAATACATGAAAATGTGAAATCTGACCAAGCTAAACTTAAATTAGGCATACAGATTAATCTAGAGATGGGCTAACAGTTACAGGTTGATAACAATTAGGTTGATATTTAGGGTATTTCGGTTATCCACGTATTTATAGATTAACCATTTTAACAAAAAATATTACATTTTGGTCTGCGCTAAGGTGAGGGTGAGGGTTCCCAGTCAATGGAGGGGTTTATCCTTAATTATTCATTCACTGCTGCAGTGAATATATAAGTGTTGGAAGTGATCAGTTTATACACATTGAGAAAATCCTAGTCACCATCCGACGTTGAACTCCACATGGGCGTCGAAGAGGGCGACCACAGGGGCGGTGGCAGCTCTCCAGCCGCTGACTCGGGAGCGGATCAGACCCTCCTGCTGGCCGTGGCGGATGACCTTTATAAAGCCAGGCCGCTGACCATTCATCTCCTTGACGTAGTCCTGCAGTTTTTCCTTCAGCTCCTCTGGAAGCACAAGCAGCAGAAAAAGCCAGTGAGAGTTTAGCAGTGGCAGCACAGGCTATTCTGTGTGTTTTATTTAATTGTAAGAATTAGGGTTAGGTTAAATAAGTGTTTGAATCCCCTACTATCAAAGTGATTAAATAGGTGTTTGCTGGCTTGTGTGCCTTTTAATGTGAGGGGAGTCATGCCATGTGAAGGTGGGTGGTTTGAAAGCTGGCTATGGAGGTGCCAGGACCACTCCACAAGGAGAGGGCTGATTCACCCCCCGACACAACAGTCTCTCCCTCAGGGTGGGCTTCTGGGTATTCCAGTTGGATGCTGCTGGAAGCCACTTGGCAGCTTTAGATTCAACTAGTTCAATTAGGGGAAACAGAGCTCGCACAAGAGGAAAAATAACTGATTGTTTTTCCCCCGGACTGCAAAAGTGTGCCTTTGAAAAGGAGGAATGTCTCTCTTACAACTTGTGCATCTTTGCCCAAAAGTCATCAGAGCAAATAAACTACCCATAACACACCATCTCCCACTGTCTCCAGACATACACACCCATCCCTGACTGTCTGTAACCTATTTCATGCCGCGAGCGCGTCATTCACAGTGGGATTTGAAAAATCCACTTTGCTCTTAGCCTCACTCTCTAATCAGCAGGCCGAACAGCCTTCTCCTGAGTGAGTCTAGTTGGGGATTGCTGTGGTTCCATGAGGCCTGCCTGCAAATGAGGAGATATAAATAAAAGCATTTAGCCCTGCACGACAGAGTGACTGTCTACTATGGCAGGGCTGAATTATCCCAACGCAGACAACACAGCCCTTTCCACAGTCTCATCCCCAGCACTGTCAATCATCCACCTCCCGATTGTTACGTTTTCTCTTTAACTGATGCCTAATTGAAGACTAGGCACTCATATCATCATGATAGACCATTAGTGACAAATCTGAACTTCCAGGGGATGAATGGGCCTCATCCAGCTTCCGGCTGGAAAGGTATGGCAGCTACCCGAGGATAATTCAACACAGTGATCGGTTTTCGTTTTCCACTCAACATTTATGATTGTTGAACATCATGATGTTTTATGTTATGTGTAAAAAATGGTTTACCGCTTTGGCCAAAGTCTTTATTAAACTGTTGTGTCTTAATAAGAATTAATTCACTCAGGTCACAGATTGAATAAAACCCTAACGTGCCTTTTCTGTGCCACTTTCAAAAGGACGCCACTTCTAAAGCTTCTCTGTGCCGCTCTTCATGGCTTCCTCATCCTCATCAAAGCGGCAGAAACTCACACTGCTCAAGGGTACGCAGCGAGAGGGGAAATGTACTGTATGATGCCACACACAAGTCTCTTCAGTCACTCACTGTCTTTATCTTGCACATAAAAGGCCCTTCACTTTCTCTTTGACAAATTGAAGGTTCACAGATGGATTGGTTCTCATTTCCTCAGATGGATTTGTGACCTTTTGGCATTTGTACTTCTGCAATTCTTTAAATGGTTGCAGATGAGATGCTATCGGAAAGCATTCAGAAGGTTTAGACAGATCTAACCAGATAAAAAGAGATGCTTAATGCACATCAGGCCACACTGGCTGTGTCAGATTAAAACAGGTCACTCACAATTGAGGGGGGTGCTCATAAATCCTGTCTCGATGTGAAATTATAACATCGGAAGGTATTGGTTTGGTTTGTACTCTCTACAGAATGTGTATGTTATATGTATATATATATATATATATATATATATATATATATATATATTTATATGTATATATATATATATATAACTTTCAGTCTGTTCTTGTTGATGTTACATCATTTGACATCTGTTAGAAACAAAACAGATGACTTATCACTCCCTTAAGCCTGATCTGTGTCTGTTTGTTCACATTCTACAAGTAAGCATTAAGTTTCTAATAGCACTAGCCAGATGGTATGATTTACAGGAATTAAGTGAGAATTACATTAGTGGCCATTAATTATTTATACAGTACTGTGAAAAAATGCTGTAAAGTAAGAATGCTTTCAAAAATAGACATGTTAATAGATTATATTAATCAATTAACAAAATGCAAAGTGAGTGAACAGACGAAAAATCTACATCAAATCAATATTTGGTGTGACCACCCTTTGCCTTCAAAACAGCATACATTCTTCAAGGTACACTTGCACAGTTTTTGAAGGAACTCGGCAGGTAGGCTGTCCCAAACATCTTGGAGAACTGACCACCATTCTTCTGTGGATTTAGGAAGCCTCAGTTGCTTCTCTCTCTTCATGTAATCCCAGACAGACTCGATGATGTTGAAATCAGGGCTCTGTGGGGGCCATACCATCACTTCCAGGACTCCTTGTTCTTCTTCACGCTGAAGATAGTTCTTAATGGCTTTTGTTGTATGTTTGGGGTCATTGCCATGCTGCATAATAAATTTAATAAGTATCTGCCTGTACTTCTCAGCATTGAGGAGACCATTAATTCTGACCAAATCCCCAAATGCATTTGCAGAAATGCAGCCCCAAACTTGCAAGGAACCTCCACCATGATTCACTGTTGCCTGCAGACACTCATTTGTGTACCGCTCTCCAGTCCAGAGCACCTGCTGCCATTTTTCTGCACCCCAGTGTGTTCGTGCATAGTTGAGTCGCTTGGCCTTGTTGCCACGTCGGAGGTATGGCTTTTTGGCCGCAAGTCTTCCATGAAGGCAACTTCTGACCAGACTTCTCCGGACAGTAGATGGGTGTACCAGGGTCCCACTGTTTTCTGCCAATTCTGAGCTGATGGCACTGCTGGACATCATCCGATTGCGAAGGGAAGTAAGCATGATGTGTCTTGCATCTGCTGGAGTAAGTCTCCTTGGCCGACCACTGTGTCTACGGCCCTCAACGTTGCCCATTTCTTTGTGTTTCTTCAAAAGAGCTTGGACAGCACATCTGGAAACCCCTGTCTGCCTTGACATTTCTGCCTGGGAGAGACCTTGCTGATGCAGTAGAACTACCTTGTGTCTTGTTGCTGTGCTCAGTCTTGACATGGTGTATGACTTTTTACAGTAAACTGTCTTCAGCAACCTCACCTTGTTAGCTTGGCTGTTCCTCACCCAGTTTTATTCCTCCTACACAGCTGTTTCTGTTTCAGTTAATTATTGTATTTCAACCTACATATTGAATTGATGATCATTAGCACCTGTTTGGTGTAATTGTTTAATCAGACACCTGACTATATGCCTACAAAATCCCTGACTGTGTGCAAGTGTATCTAGAAGAATTGATGTTGTTTTGAAGCCAAAGGGTGGTCACACCAAAAATGGATTTGATGTAGATTTTTCTTCTGTTCACTCACTTTGCATTTAGTTAATTGATTAATATAATTTATTAACATGTCTATTTTTGAAAGCATTCTTACTTTACAGCATTTTTTCACACCTGCCTAAAACTTTTGCACAGTACTGTATACTCTAAAGAAATAACACGTTACACACAAGCAGTCCTGCACACAAAATGTAATACAGTAGTAACACACACCAGAGGCTGTTTGAGAATCTGTACATTTCAGCCTGTGCAGAAAAGGTGAAAGGCTTGAGATGCAATGAATGCCTATTTGCCTCAGAGTAAATGAAAGCCTCTCCATGCTTTAGAAGATTCTGACTCTACCCAGACCTTGTAATACAATTAGCGTGAGCATCAAGCTTCAGTCCATTTTTCTCAGTGACTTTGTAGGTGTTCAGAAAAACAAATCAAACACAGACTGCCAATTTATCATATTGGATGTCCTAATTTGCATGCAATGCAGGCATGTTGTCAACAACTCATTCATGAGTTTAATATTTTGTTTCCTATCACTGGCTTAATTTTATGCAAACAAAACGTCCCATTAACATTCTGTGGACATTACCTATGGGGGACTATGAGAGACAAAATTGGCTTAATCAGTGTAAAGTTCTGCTACTAAGGTCAGGGTGTTAAGCCTCACTGTAAACCCATCCCAACTTGAGGATTTAAATCACACTCAGTGCTTTTAACGGGCTCAAACTGCCAGTTTCTCGGGCCCCAGCTGGCGGTGGTAAGGTGTGTGCCGAATGAGAGCAGTGCTATAGTTGGTTGGGCAGTCTCCAGGGGAATAAAGGGGACTAGCTAAAGGACAAGAGGCAGCAGGTCTTTGTATCCCCGCAGATAGAAGCTGCAGGGGGTTCAAATGAGACTAGAAAAGAAGAGGAAGACAAACAATCCTCCTGGGAAATGTACCATGGGGTATATTGCATCCTGAGAGAAATAGACTGGAACCTAATTTGTCAAACTTCTGAAACAGCAAGAGTCTTTTACCAATCCAGATGCAGCTTTTTATTTCTTTATTACTCCATTCATTCATTCTTTACATCTATATTTATTTTTCTTTCTTTAGGAAGGTACATATTAATTTAAAGGCTGTGACTAACGTGGAGCAGTACGTGTCACCAGCTATGAAGTCACATAAGGGCCACCCAAGGCATCTTCTACACTGCAACCTGCTGACTGAACTGCAGCTGCTTATTTCTGAAGGACCTTATTACCTTTCATGTCCTTCTCACGTATTCGTTTTCTTCTCCACATATTGTTCAGCAGAATCCCATAATGCACAGTGACAACAATGTAACGTCACATCACTATAAGCTCCCTTGCAGCCTCGTCTGAGGTCAGTGGTATTCACAATTCTCAGCACTTCCTCCACTGGCTTTGATCATTGCCATCTACTGAGAAGACCGATTTCCCCCTCCGCCCCCCGTCGGTGCGAAAAACTTTGCTGAGCTGCCACCTATAATTAAGATCTACAGTATATGATGCAGACCAATTTCTAATCTCATTGCAGGCAGCCTGGAGGAGGTAATTGGCTGACACAAGGAATACAAATAAGTGATCTCTGTTTGCAAATAGGGCCGTTGTTTCTTCTAATTATATGACCACTGTACAAATTTCACACTGAAAACAATGGCACCGAAGATTTCCACATTTCGAAGCATTGACTCAAATCAATCTATTGTAATAAGGAATTAACTCAAAACAGGGATTTAGCACTAACCGCAAAGCACTGAACTACAGGTTGCCAGTAATTTTGATATGTGGGTTGGTATTATATTATTTTAAACTGTATTTACTGTATGTGAAGCTACTCAATATTCCAATGCTACAATTTTAAATGTAAAAAGCTGTTTGGTCTGTGATTTTAAAGTCCATTTTTTTATCCTAGTGTATGTCCTCCACTTTATCAAGCAAGTCAATGAAGCCACATCCACAATTCTCTGCTCCCTATTAAATAATCTCTGTAATAACACTTTATATTGCAAAGGCATTAATAAATGATTGATCCATAGTTTATAAAACTGTTATGAACCATTCATAATTCCCATTAAAAATGATCAAGTAATCTTTATAAGATATGATTTATCATTTATAATGAAGATATGAAATAGAAGACAGCACCCAAAACACTAGTTTGTTCATAAAAAAAAGATAAATGCTATATTATAATGGTTTATTGATCATTTATAATGGGAATCATCAACTATGAGTTATAAACTATTTACCAATCATTTATTTATGACACAATAAAGTGTTACCATTATTTCTGAAAATGGTAGCAGGTAGCATCCTCTGACAATTACAAAGCTGCTCAGCACATAGACGAGGTCTGAGTTGACTATAGTTTATCCAACTTGACATGCTGTCTGCAGTAAATTGTGTAACTATATCATAAACCAACAGAGACTAAATTCACAAAGCTGCACCATATTCATCTGGAGAAGAATGCCGTTAATAATCAAGTTCACCAATAGGTAAACAACAAAAGCATTTCCTGTGCTCTGAAAATGAGATGGATTCAAATCTTGATCCATATGAGCCCATGACCAAAACACTGCAATCTTGAAAAGCAAATAAATGCACGGGGTGTTTCAGGTTGTCAGAAGGCATGGTTCCCATTGTCATTGATTGGTGAAAACAAATAGAAAATGAAGGGAAAGACAGGTTAATCTCCTCTTGCTATTACCACATTATAAAACATTCCTCCTATTTTATGCAATATCTGACAGTTTCTAACGTCTCTTTTATCAAGGTGTTAGAAGCTGCTGCTGGCACCCCACAATGTTTTCTGAGTTTGTTTTCGTCCCTCCCCCCAAACCCCACCACCCCGGGATTGTGAATCTGCTTAATCTACCAAAATACAGAAGACATCTGTTCCAGACTTATTTAATAGGGAGTGAAACTATCATTACCCTTCAGGGCTATATAAATGCGAGACAGGCTCTGTGAAAACACAGTTCTCTGCAATTTCTGCACGATTCTCCATTCCAGTTCATCCCATAGGTGTTCTTTGTGATTGAGGTCAGGACTCTGAGCAAATTCAGAAATGTTTTCAACACTACTGTCCTACGCCACTGTATTTCTC
This sequence comes from Amia ocellicauda, assembly GCF_036373705.1. Lineage (NCBI taxonomy): Eukaryota > Metazoa > Chordata > Actinopteri > Amiiformes > Amiidae > Amia > Amia ocellicauda. The sequence goes on from NC_089853.1 coordinate 1,386,830, forward strand.
TCAAAGCTTCGTGCCATGGTGGTATTGTGTAACAAGATCCAAAAATGTAATGAATGTTGGCAGTCCAGAATATCACAGTGGTAACATATGGCACTCTTCACAAAAACAGAACTCTTTTCTGTCCTTAGTCAACCCACTAACAAGTGGATTCTCCAATTAACATTATTTAAAAAAGTTTTAAGTATCAAAGTTTCTGATTGTCTCTAATTACATTATACCCTTTCAATAATATTTTTATTTCCATTTTCTTCCCATATTTACAGATCCTAACTTCCGGTAAATAAGTGTTAAATTCATTCTTCACTGATGTGTTACATTTTTTTTTTCTTCTTTTATTTTGAGTGGGCAGGACCAAACACATGCATCTAGATGCCCTACATGTCAATAACAGAAGCTCCTGGTAAGGAGTCATTAAAATACAATGTATTCATATAATACTTTAGGCATGTCAATGCACCAAAGGTAGATTAATTCCCACATTCAGTGTAATCCTATTTTAGTTGTATCAACATCCTGTAAGTTGATATTCTGATTTCCTGCTCTATTGAAGAAAATTACTATGTGTCCGGAGGTCCCAGCTTTCTGCTTTTTTTTTTTTTTTTATCCAGGCCTTTTAATCTCTTGATCTGATACTTCATGTGCTCTGAGGGTTCCTTTTACACGGTTAGTGGTTTTCTTTTTAAACCAGCAATGATCCAAGAGAGCATTCTGCCTGAGAACTGGGTTATCAGATGACAGTTGGGTATCGCTGATGTAGGCAACATCCTCATTTCCTGTAAGCTGTATCTATGATTAATGCTGCTCTGTTACTGCCATGGTTTACTAATCAGTCCTAGCAAATCCACTGATCCCGCCCCCTTAATCTCTTTAGCTGGCCACTATCTATTTACCTGTCTGTCAAATGATTTTTGTTGTCACACACCTCCTCGAGTTTACCATAATGCCGCAGGAAACCTGGTTTGACTGTTTTTAAATGACACATGAGCGACAAAGGGTTCATATTGTTCTGAGAGTTGCATTTTACACCTTTAAAGCATTGCAAATTGATTGCCAAGCACCTGCGGCCTAATTTATTCTTGTGCAAAATTAATTTCACAACAGTCTGTTTAATGTTGAACTGTGCGGCTCGGCGTTGTCTATGAATGATGATGAGGTGGTTATTTGAAAGGTGACTTATATGTATGGTACAGTTTACCACAAATCACATTAATGTGGCCATAATCCTGCAGATGTTAGATTCCTGCAGAAATTCAGGGTTGCTAAATAGCATGTTCAGTAATTCATCTCAAGGTGCCATGTTAAATTTCACTCTGTCACAAGCCACTGTAGGCCATAAGCAGTCTATGCTCTCTGGTATATAGTTCACTGTAATTGATAGAGATTGAACACTTTTCAGGGCCAAGATCAGAAAGTGGTTTGTTTCATAATATTGGTAATGAATGTAGTATGTTAAAATGAAAATTAATTGAGTGGACATACCAATGATTTATGGCTATGGTTTGTTAAATCTCCTCAAGGACATTTGGAGTGCCTTGCCCTGATAAGGGACCTGTGAACAACGGGGAACTGCCGTTCATTGACCCACATGTTGTGGCAAGGACTAAACTCAGAAACAGCATATAAATAAAATTGATTCCCTTCATTAATAGATTACAACCTGTCTTTGGATAGTGACCAATGAAATGTATTATTATTATTATTATTATTATTATTAATAATAATAATAATAATAATAATAATAATAATAATAATAATAATAATAATAATAATAATAATATGCCTAAGAATTGCAAACTACTGCAAATGACTAAGATATTCATAATAATGTCACATCTGATTGCATTGCCAATGAAATGAGATGGACTATTTGACTGTTTTACCCAGCAATCATTAACTATAAGATCATCTGCAAAAATGTGTTCATGTTGTGAATGACAGAAACAGACCTATCTTGTGAGATTGGTAGTTACCATGTAACCAAAATGAGCCTCTGTTTAATTTATTCTGGAAAATAAAATAGTTAGCCTTTTCTTTCTCACTTAATTATTTTCTTCTGTTAGCTGTCAGCTGCATAATGGATTTATGGTAATGAAGCCGATGAGTATTGTAGTTCAGTTTCTAAAAAAGAATATCTATTTTTTTAATAGCGAAAACGTTATGGTAATGTAGCAGTTTCTATTACTTTTGTCAGATATCAGTAATCCTGTTGTTTGAGAAGGCATAATTTGCCATTTAAAACCCATTTAAAACACATAAGTCCTGTAACATATTCAGATATGTGTCTATTGACAGGTCATTTAGGCATAAATAATAAGGCAATTGTTCAGACATCACTGACATCCTTCACGTGTCAATCTTCAGAGCAATTTCACAGACACTAGTTATTCTATGGTGTTGTTCAAGAGCGCTGTTAGATGTACTTTGATAGAGACACGTCTTAGCTTAACTTAACATAGCAATTTTCTTGAACACGGAAACTGAGATTTGACAACTGAAGCTGGCGCCGCACCAAGGAGCTCATTCAGATTTCCATCTTAATATGCGTGGCCTCAGTCTGTGATTAATACACACCTGAGCAGCACTTTGTGTGCACATGTTCACATGGTCAGAATTAGTGTCAGTATATCTGGAATCAGGGGCAATTGAAAACTTGTTTTAATAGAGGTATGAGGTAGGTATTTAAGAATTTTATATACATTCTTCCAGATTTTAATTTCTTAGATCCTAACTCATGTTAAATACATCTTGGTTTCTCTTTTCTTCACTGACTTGTTGCACAGAATAGTGATGAAAGAATTCTGTTTGATAGTTACATAGACATTTGTATTAATATGCAAACAGATTTTAAATTCCATTCCTTGTGCATTAGCCTTACACTGCCGGTTCAGTAACCATTCTCTTTGTGAACTTTCTTTGACTAGCCTTTTCAATTCAGCTACTCCATAAATCAAATTTGTGTTTAATGATCTTTCAATAATTTAACTTTTACTGATCTTCACTTCAAAGTCTCTGGTATATATTCCACATATGTATGAAATAGATAAAATATGTCTAGTTTAAGTCGATGCGACACCTATTGCTGTGGGACTACGTGTTTTAAGAGTTGATTACATCTGCTCTTTTTGTATACAAATGAGTTTGGAGCAAACTCCACTTCACTGGGGAGTCTGAAAATGAAAACCAGGCTTTCACAGGAGGAATAAGACATCCCAATCCAGGACTGCATTTCCAAAGCAATGTTTTATAATGTACTGTTTTCCGATATTACTTATGTGACCTAACATATAAATGGATTTTTAAAAGCTCAACTTCCTTCTTCGTATGACACCATATTTTCTAATCCATTTCAAAATGAGTTTTTTGTTCATGCAAAATGGTGCTTGACAATTAAATCTGAATGGAGTAATGGAGTTATAATTGTATTCTTCTATAATGATAACGGTTAGAGGTTCTCTGTATAATTCTTTGCTTAGTTAAATGTAAAAACAACATTTACAATGAGATCTTGGCACAGCGAGGTAGATAAATGGTTTTAATAAATGTTAATCAGGTAAGAAATGACCAGGTTAATCATATTCACAATATAATTCTGTCTATTTATACAAAGGTCAAGTTAATATTTCTCTTGTTATTGGCGTTATTCATACTATTAGTCCTATTCATATCATAATAATTAGTAGTATTGACATTCCTCCTAGTAAAAGTAGGCTGCTAATTTTCCAAAAAGATGGCAAAGGTCAGATCTGTGAGAAAAAGGCTAAAAGACAGCTCTTTGACTAGAAAGAGTTAAACTATGCATTTTTTCTCCATCATTACCTCACTGATATACTGACTGTGCTGTGCTTTGAATCTAAATGGGCAATCTTTGTTTTTCTAATGACTTTATATCCCCTTAATATGCCAGTGTCATAAATTAGACATATGCCCTGCAATTAAACATTGCATTTCTATTATTCTAAACATTTCTGCCCCATCTCAAGATCGATGCTGTAAATCAAAGGAGATGTGCCCTGCATTTGAAACAGTGTGTTTGCAATCATAACAGGTTCTAGATCTAAAGACTTGCCCGAGCTTCTAAACAGTATGGTTGTCGAAGGCGCTAATAACCTACCAATCACATGCCGTCTTAGTGATTAGAAATACTCAGAGCTTATTTGCACTAATTATTTTTGCACCGCAGTTTGCTTTAAATTAATTAGCTGTATTAAGGGAAATTACCTTGTCAAAATCACAAAGCAAGAGCTGTCAAGGTTACAAGAGGGAGTTTGGTGGAATTTCACACAAGCAGCTGGAAGAGATACATTCATGAAGAAGGTATCAATGGTTTTCAAACTAGACTGCTGCTTTACTATAACATTAAGTTAGACTGTGAGATTTTTTTTTATACAATGAACACACATATATAATTAGTCACATGCTATTCCAATAGCCAGGCAGCTGGCACATTAAATAGCACTGAAGCCTATATTCTGTCATAAAACATTAAACTTACAAGATAATTTAAAGATATACATTTCTCCTTATTCAGAGGACAATCCAGTAGGCTTTGCAGGAGGTGAATCCTACCAGCGGTTATCAATCTGGGTGCCATGACGGTGATGGTGAGTGACCTTGTCAGGACTGTAAATACCGTTCTTGTATTGTACTAGATCAATCTGCACAGGGTGCACATGACATGATAAATGGACTTCACAATATACGGCCGTGCACCTCTCAAAGAAAAGAAAAATTAGACAGTGGTGGCTAATAAGTCATGACAGCCTTTAAGATATTCTGCATCCTGTCTGCAGGATATCTGGCTGCAGGATTTTTTTTTGCTGAAGCAGAAATCAATGCTGGATCTTCAGCGAGAGGCACATTGTGCAATGTTGAAGGCAGGGAGAAGGTAAAGTATAAGACATCTAGTTAGTCATGCCAATCTTCATAACAGTCAGATAGAGGTGTGTTTCGTCTTTAAAGTAAAGATTTGGTCTGCTGAAGGTTAGAGTTTTGTGGGAATACCAATATGTTGTCTTAATTGACTTTTCTCAAGACGGAGCGTCTATCGAAGCCCTTCTTCGGTCTTGAAATCCCCCCAGCGATGTAAACTGCAGAGAACCTTTCTCATTGTACTAAATTATGTGTCAGCCCAGAGAATTTAATTACATTGGACTAGATCCAGTTATTCAGGTACTTCTGAAATCAGTTTGGCTGACAGAATAACCCTGCAGTAAGACACTTGGGTTTCACATATGAGCCAATTAATCAGCGATCATCTGGGCACGTTTTCCTTATATTTCTCATGAGTTGGGCTCATGTGCAGCATCCTAATGATTATATAGCAGCACAAGCAGAGGTCCAGATTTCTCTGCTAATTTACTGGAATCTGAAGTGTTAATTATTCATTAGGAGCATCACTGTGGTGGGGCAGCAGAGTAGGTATATTAAAATCCAGTCCTTATGTTCAAGTATCAAATCAATAATTCAAATAACTGTCATAATAGAAATCCTACTGGTATAAAAATAGATCTATAAGCTAGTAGATGTGAGCAAATATGTGAACACCTCAGTGGAACATGAAAAATAATGTGACTTTTCTAGTTGAATATGCATGAAAGATTTTCATGTAATACCCATCTGTTCATTGACATCCCAATATCATTTGTCACAGTTCTTCAATTTGCTTGTTATTTTCATGGGGTGGACAGACATTTGTCCATGACTGTAATTATCCTACAGTCTCAATGCTGGATAATTTAAGTTACACCAAAGAGCAAGATTTATTTGGATTCCTTGAATTTGTGACACTTCATATTAGCAAGTATTTCAGCTAATCGAAATGAGCCGTTATGCTGCATCTCTTTGCTTTTCCTGGGGGGAAATACTCATTTGAGACCTTTTACATGTAAATACAGTCACAAGCCCATCCACTACAGGGGGATAAAAACTGAAGCACCGAGAAGAATTCAAATCTTCTAAAATAAAAGAAAAGCTACAATCATCTCTGGTGACTGATTTGTTTTTAGGGTTTTTTCTCCCATTTCTTGCTGTTCTAAGCTGCTGTAATCAACCCAATTATAGCTAAGGGCAAGATCCTGATATTGTAATGAATATGTTATAGGTTTCTAAAGCTAAACTAAGGCACAGCAGGAAGGCAGGGTTTTTCAGGAACAGGTTCACTAGACTGTGTTGGATGTCTTCAGGAGCTATTTTAGACAGCAGGTTGTTCGGTTTTCTCAGTCTAACAATCACTCTGAAATTTGTGTACACTGCTAAAGGAGATGCCCGGTGGACCTCTATGTTCGATCACCCAAGCATCCCTGAAAAGTCTACGTCTGTAGGCACCATTACCCACACTACCGTACCCTCAGGTGGATTATTGTACAGGAACAAAATGGCAGGGCACACACATACACATGTGCAGATGGGTACACACACATTTGAAACATACAATTAAATCAAATATACAATTAAAAAAATAAATCTCATTTTATTATCATTACCCATATGACACATTAAATAATTGAAAGAAGATGTTCGTGCCTTCATTCCTGTTTCCTGTGTCCTCTCTATTTTAACGACAGCCAAATGTATACAGCAGTGCTTCAAACGGGTTGCAGAAGGAATGTGGGATGATTTTAGATCAAACTTTCTCTCGGGCACAGATGCCGAAGTACAAGGATGAAGCACACTTTCCTAAACCTCCATCAGTTAAAATGTATTATATGCCAAAACCCACATCTGTTTCAATACTTTGTACACTGCATAAAAAACTAAATCTGCAGCACCCATCTTGTCTGAAGTGAGAGAAGTCACACATGTTACGAAAGATGGGAAAAAAGGAAAGATGCAAAAACATGTTTGATATGTTTGATTTTGTTTCTTTCCCTTAGTTTGACAAAAAGAAACAACACATATGATTTGTGTTCACCTGGGTGCCATGAAACATCTTAATTCCAGTCTAGAAAGGGCAAAGTACCAGTATGTACTGACATGTAAGGCATCCATTTTTTTTAGTTATGTTTGATGTGCTAGTTAATTTTGATATATGTTTATTATACTTTTCAGAGCCCTCTTGGCACAGTGGAACAAAGCAGTTACCTACCATTGTTGCTGTTGTCATCTACCAGCACAATTTCCTTCAGCAGGTGAGTGGGCGTCCTTTGAATGGCAGAGTGAATGGATCGCAGGATAACAGACAGGGCTTCATTTACAAAAATAAACACCACACTCACTTGCGGGAGGTTTGTGGGATAGGAAATGTTTCTGCACCTGGAAAAAGAAACACACACAAACGCTTCTTTTTAACTTTCAGGTTAAGACAAAAGCATTCCTCTTTGTATGTACAAATTCAAGAGGCGTTATCAATCAGACTGTATTCCATTTGAGGGGTTGAACTGAGATATGCACTTCAATTATGTTTGTACATCAGATCTAGTTGAGAGAAGAGTTAGAGATTAAATCTTCCTAAATTACAGGTTCAGCAGACATTTTTTTTTTATCTGAGCTTTTAGGAGACAAGGAAGAAAAGAGTAAATGTTCTAAACAATCACCAACTTCTGCATAAAGTAATAAAAAAAAAACATTAAATGTATTTTCCGATATTTAAAACAAAACAAACATAGGGAGATAAATATCATGTGACTCTGCTCTGTTCTCTGAAATGTATCAGCACTGAGTTAACACAAATATTAAGGAAACACTGTTAAATGCTCCATAAAGACTTACAGTGCTTTCTTCTCTTTCCCCCAAATACAATATAACTTAGTAGCATCCCACCAAAGTCATTTCACTGGCAGGTAATATCTGACATGTTAGCTTTAATGACCCAAGGAGGGTTCTGTCTTTACATGATAACAATGTTATGTACTTTGAATCTTGGGGAAAAAATGATCTCTACAGGGCTTGTGTGTTGAAATGTGTTACACTATATTACACCTAAAACAACTGTTGCCACAGCAACAAGAAACCTGGAGAAATTGCTGTTTTATATAATTTCTGAAGTGAACGAATGCCAGTATCTCACAAAGATTTGATTGTCCCTTGAACATAACAATCTGAAAGATAATTAGTGTGTGATAACACCTTTCCATACCGCCTTTATCAGCTTTTAACTTTGTTCCATTAGACATGGATGTTTCAGAGTTGCGGTGTTCGCAGCAGATTATCTTGTGGTGTCTTTTCAAGTTAATTCAAATAGAATTTCTTTAGAAAATATGTGAATTATCTTCAGTGGGTTTCCATGAAATGTATTTTCTGTTAAATGTAATTGCGTAAGTAGGCATTGACCTCAATGGCATGACATCAGTGCCAATCAGCTGTACTGAATACTAAAGCCTGCTGGCATCAGGTCTTCATTGTTGAAAAGCAACAAAGAGTATATATACTCAGGCACCGGATGGCTCATGTTAGAGAAGACATAACTCCAATATTAAAATATAGTAAAGCAACACAGTCCTTTGTAAGACAGTCAACAGGAAGAAAATCCTTACTATGCTAATAAAGTCAAAATTAAGATCAAAGTGGAAATCATTAATCAGCACTATATAATGCAACATTTTCATATACAGTACATGTTCCTAGATGAAGAAAGATTAGGTGCTAATATAGGTAAAAGGCAAAATACCTCCGAAATATAGTCCAAACTGCATTTTTTTTTTAAATCTTTATTAATTAATTGTTCAGCAGACATCTAGCAAACATCTCCTTTTCTATAATTTCATATACCAGAATGCACATAGTAACCCATTAGTACAATAATCTCTTATAATCACAATTACCTGTGCATGTTCTGCTGTCTCTTCAAAAACATTCTTTATAAATACCTTCTAATTCGCAAGATTGTTTTAAAACTCTAAACAGCTTTCTTAATGTTTGGTTTAATGCTTTATTTCAACCCTAAGCATATAGCAGAGTCTGTAGCTGAACTGTAAATTGAAACTGACTTGTTTAAACATCACAATGTTCAAATAAGTCACATGCTTTAGCTGTGACCCAGTTTCAGTACAATTGCAGTGTTAAGTTAGGGTCAAACTGGTTAATTCAGATTACAAGTGACAATGCAGCAGTGGACTACACTTTGTTAAGATTTCCAATTACTGCAAACATTTTGGTGAAAAAAGGTGAAAGTTGTATCTTTAGAAAAATATGTTGTATTTGTACTAGAAAAACATGTTATATATATATATATATATATATATATATATATATATATATGTATATATCATGCAATATACAATTCATATTGTGGTGTGTATACCAATGTACCTTCATCTGAACAAGAGTGATGTAACCAATTTTTCCATACACGAAAACATGCTCCAGCATTTGCATTCAAACTGTTTTCTCATTCATTGCCATGTTATTAGATATAATCAAACTATTTCAAATACCTCGCTTGACTGTTCAGAAGTGCTTTAATTAAGAAATGAATTCCCTGGAGGTCTTATGCATTTATTTTAATCAAGATTTTCAAGCAACACAAACAAACTCATTGCAATGTACTCTCAATAACTTGATTCACTATAATGACTATGCCCAAACTTTGTGCTGTAACTGTAAATGCTCAAATGTAAAATCAACAGCTGCTCGAATCTCTTTTCCTTTCATTGCAGTCTGCGGGATTTTCAGATTAAATACAACTTCCAAACTCTGTCCCTAGCTTCCGTTTGCTAAATATTTTTTGTTCTGTTATTACAGTCAACTTACTTAGGATCATTAACAAATATATTCTGGAGAACAATGTGTTCAGCTATAACGATGCCCCTCTCCCAGTCCTAACCCCTGGACAATGCTGTCTAGTTTATGTACCAGGGACATTTGTAGAAGCTTGTGGCTAATGCCAGGACACCACTATGATCTCATAAGTTTCTTTAGTGTCCGAACAACAAACCAATTGTCTGAATAGGGACAAATGTTCATGCATTCTTCTAACTCACAAAAGTGTGTTCGTGTTTTTAACCAGACTGCAGGAATCTCCCAAGCAATTAATTTTGCTCAGTATGGAGTTCGCAGCAAGGAAAGGTTGATGGATTTGTAAGTATTTGCCTGAGGAGGGCTATTCCAGTTAGTGTGGTATGACTTATTTTGCAATCATGTAGGTATTCACTTAGATGTATTTGACGAACTTTCTAGATATAACAATTACTTTTAAAAGCAAAGGTAATGGCACCTGGAGTGCAGATAGCAAAGTGCACAGATTACTGATGTTTGTACTGATACTCATAATGATGAATAGTAAGCACCTCACCACAACACTGCCTGCTGTGATTAAAATGTGTTATTATTATTAATTTCTTGGCAGACAGCTTTATCCAGGATGATTTATAGGGTAATAGAGCAAAATTAATTATTAATAACAATATCAAAAGACGGTTTCATCGATACAGAATTGAATATATATATATATATATATATATATATATATATATATATATATATATTCTGGTTTTTTTTTGTAAGTTGTTTTCTTGAGTTCTGTTTTCTGCTGCATAGAACAGCACCAGTTATTGGACTAATGTTTCAATTTGTAAATCCCAGCTGGAGATGACTCAAGCTTCAGCGTTCAAGTTTGAAATGAGAACTCCGCCACCTTCCTGGTGGTGGACAGACAGTCCAACAGTTGGTTGGGGACATCCCCTGGGGCTGTGAGTTAGTCACCGCGCTCCACAGCACCTGCTACAGCAGAGGATTGGTGCTGGCTGCAGTGTGAGCGGAGGCAACGCAGCAATATGGGACGTAAAATGCTGCCTTCAAGGTTCATGAGCCGTTCAGCCAAGTGTACATCTCTGTGTGTCAGCTTTCCCACGCTGCCTTCCCTTTGAGTTGTTCTGACATCTGATATTTTCAGATATTCCATGAAGACCTTCACTGCTCAAACTGACGGATACCCTATACAATTGGCTATGTCTGGGTGCGTGTGTATTGTGAGCAATGCTTCAGGGATGTAGGGCAGATATGAGGTCAAAACCAAATGCAAATTAATTGATGTAGTTCGTAACAGTCATGCCAAGGTTGAGGAGACCAAGCATAGGTGTGTTTGACTGAGATGAATGCATTGCGATTCGTAGAAGCGCGATTTGCAAGTAAAATGTACTTTGTGGAATACATTGTGTTGGTCTTATCTGCAATGATAAATAGAGTAGTACCAAAATGTCAGACTAAAGTGATAATATTCGAAGATTAAATGCTCTATAGAAATCTGTGCACTTTTGAACTGCATTGTCCAGTGTCAAAGAGCCATGTCATGTGTGTTACTGCACTGTTTGTGATTGGCTGCTAAAGAGAGGAGAGGAAGTGGGGGAAGGAGCAATTCATTATTTGTTTCCGTATTTAAGGCCTACTTGTGAAGATTGTTCAGAAAATAGTGTTGTATATACAGTCAAACTAGGGAAAAAACAGAGTAGAGTTCAATGGATTTAAAAAGGTTTCTGTGTGGAATATTAAAACAACTTGATATCGGCCACACAAGTTCCTTTTACAGTAAAAGACATGGGACAAGGTCAATATCAGGCAGTGAGTGTGTGTGTGTGTGTGTGTGTGTGTGTGGTTGTGCTTGTGTGGTCTAAGAGATAAGAAATACAGAGAGGGAGATACTAAGGTCTTGCGTTCAAAACAAAGAGAATCATGGGAAGAGAATTTTCCTCTTTCACACAAGGAAAATAGCTACTGCACAATTACTAAATAGCTCCCAGCACAGCCCAAAAACAAAACTTAGTTTTTCAATTAGAAGCACAGTTGCTAATGAGTTAATTAGCAGATTGTATACTAGTATTGAATGTGTATCTATAGCTGTACCACTCACTATACATTATGTTGTCTGTTACCCAATTTCACTATGCATATCAATATGTAGTGCAGCAGTACTTACCCATCAGGCCTGAGGTCAGGTAATGTTCTGTCCAGTGAGAGGCGATCACTCAGGTATGCGTTGTAACCGTAGTATTGGAATTTCTTCAGTGCAATCCTGCGGTTCTCTGGGCTCAGGTCCTGACCCCAGTGTGCAAACAAGGAGGAATCGGAAAAGGAATCGGCCGCAGCATTCTCATCCGCCTTCAGTGGAGCTTCTGCAAAAGAACGGAAAAGGTCATTTTAAAGACAATCAACAGTGGCTTCACTTTTAATGAGGCTACTGAGAAGCCCTGGGTGAGACAGACTCGCGGTCCTAACACAACACAAGTAGCTGTAAGTTATCAGTACTCTGGAAGTGAAGATTTATTTTTCATTTGAAGCTGAACAAAATGCTCTTTTGCTTAAACCCTAACCTTTAGAGGTCAATCTTTTTTTTCCTGTTTTTCATATATTCAGGTAAAAAAGCATGGCATGGAACCTGTGCATTAAGAGAAGCGTATGAACTTAATTTGCTATGACCAGAACGTGTTCCTTTTTCTTTTCGTTGCTTTCTCTTCTTCACTGCATCCAAATAAGATAAACTCAGTAAATCTCTCTATTCCCCAAAGTGATCAGAAGGACCACACATACACTTAAATGTATAACCAAATGCCAAGATCCATAGGTTAAGTCACCAATTCTCCCAATTTGTTTCCTCCTATTTCTTTCCTCATTCCTGCTAATGCTCTTTAGTTCCTCATCCATCTCTGTGATTGACATTTCACTTACATGTTTCAAGAGCTAAGCTCCTCACAGATCTTGAACTAAGGCAATCATGTTGTCTCCCACACAGAAAGTATTGTGTTTGTAGTCATTTCTTATTAAATTACACAAATATGACATATGTGTGTTTGTGTATGTTTATATATATATATATATATATATATATACACTCACCTAAAGGATTATTAGGAACACCATACTAATACTGTGTTTGACCCCCTTTCGCCTTCAGAACTGCCTTAATTCTACGTGGCATTGATTCAACAAGGTGCTGAAAGCATTCTTTAGAAATGTTGGCCCATATTGATAGGATAGCATCTTGCAGTTGATGGAGATTTGTGGGATGCACATCCAGGGCACGAAGCTCCCGTTCCACCACATCCCAAAGATGCTCTATTGGGTTGAGATCTGCTGACTGTGGGGGCCAGTTTAGTACAGTGAACTCATTGTCATGTTCAAGAAACCAATTTGAAATGATTCGACCTTTGTGACATGGTGCATTATCCTGCTGGAAGTAGCCATCAGAGGATGGGTACATGGTGGTCATAAAGGGATGGACATGGTCAGAAACAATGCTCAGGTAGGCCGTGGCATTTAAACGATGCCCAATTGGCACTAAGGGGCCTAAAGTGTGCCAAGAAAACATCCCCCACACCATTACACCACCACCACCAGCCTGCACAGTGGTAACAAGGCATGATGGATCCATGTTCTCATTCTGTTTACGCCAAATTCTGACTCTACCATCTGAATGTCTCAACAGAAATCGAGACACATCAGACCAGGCAACATTTTTCCAGTCTTCAACTGTCCAATTTTGGTGAGCTTGTGCAAATTGTAGCCTCTTTTTCCTATTTGTAGTGGAGATGAGTGGTACCCGGTGGGGTCTTCTGCTGTTGTAGCCCATCCGCCTCAAGGTTGTACGTGTTGTGGCTTCACAAATGCTTTGCTGCATACCTCGGTTGTAACGAGTGGTTATTTCAGTCAAAGTTGCTCTTCTATCAGCTTGAATCAGTCGGCCCGTTCTCCTCTGACCTCTAGCATCAACAAGGCATTTTCGCCCACAGGACTGCCGCATACTGGATGTTTTTCCCTTTTCACACCATTCTTTGTAAACCCTAGAAATGGTTGTGCGTGAAAATCCCAGTAACTGAACAGATTGTGAAATACTCAGACCGGCCCGTCTGGCACCAACAACCATGCCACGCTCAAAATTGCTTAAATCACCTTTCTTTCCCATTCAGACATTCAGTTTGGAGTTCAGGAGATTGTCTTGACCAGGACCACACCCCTAAATGCATTGAAGGAACTGCCATGTGATTGGTTGGTTAGATAATTGCATTAATGAGAAATTGAACAGGTGTTCCTAATAATCCTTTAGGTGAGTGTATATATATATATATATTTAGACATTTCCTATAATGAAATACAAATCCCACTGACATCAAATTATAAAATGTCCTCAGCTGCCACTGTCTCTACCCTCAGTCAGGGGCGTCGCAAGGGGGTAGACATCCTAGGCAATTGCCTTGGGCCCCAGGCTGAGGAGAGGGCCCCCAAATGGGAACCCTCCCCCCCCCTCGGCCCACTGCCCCCCGCTCTCACGGAAGAAAACTCCGCACCTCCCACCCCCCCCCTGCCCCTGCGGCATCACCGTCAGGAATTGAGAGGAGACTAATGGGATTTTGATGCTAGAAATGTATATCTTTGCTCAGTCGGTACACACTGTGCGTCGAAAATCTGAAAATACCTACGAGGAAGCCTGTTGTCTCACCATGCCCATGGAATCAGGGACAGGGAGTGTGTGTAGTGCACAAATGAAAACCTGGTATCAATGCTGCCAAGTTCAGAGATTCAACATGCTCATTTACCCTGTCAGGGGAGAATAGGTCAATGTGTTTTTCACCCCCCCAAACAGCTCTCACATTCTGCTATGTGTCATATTCCTTAATTGGTTGCTTTTCCATGCCAGCCAGAGTAATGCCACACATTAAATATAGATTAGGAACAGAAAACCTAATAATGATTTCACTTTTAAAGACCTTTTATTTATCCCTGTGAATTATTTCTTGACATTGCTGTTTTCAGCATCAGAATACAAATAAACCTCAAGGAAGCTTTAACAGGCTTCAATACGCTTCATAAATCTGCGCTGCGGACTATTGTCCATCGAGACTGCAGATATCATAATTCTGTCCCGCATTCAGGGGGAAGAATCTTAATATATCTGCATCCTCCCTGGAAAAGCTTGCTTTATGAATCTTACAGTTGCATTTGTCATGATGATCCTGCACTGTGTTATAGTTGAGCTGTCTCCAAACTAAAAGGACAGTAGATAATCTAATAAAAATGAAATAATAAGCCCTAAAGCATGATAGAATATAATATATTAGACCTGTCAAACAGAGATTCCGTTATATATAAGATTAAGTTATTCACTCTTTGACTTAAATTGATTTTAAATTGATCTCTGCTCTTAGTTGAATAACATTTACCTATGGCTCCTCTTCAGTTTGTACCTAGTGGGTGTAATTTTTAATTTATCATCGAAAGCAGGTAATGTAATGATAGCTCTCACAAATAGGTAATTAAGATGAAGGCTAGATAATTTATATTCATGTACACTTCACATGAATATTGTCAATTCATATATTAAAAAGCAGAACATTCATATTGTATATAAAAAAAAAAAGTTTGCTCATTTGTTCCACAGAATTAAAGCGTGTAAATCCAATGAAAGGTTATTTAATCAGAATTTGCCCCATTCACCCCTTGACAGTAATTAATATTTTTGAAGCAGTAACCACAGTAAGGTTTGTACACACTCCTGAGAACAAAGTGCACACATACAGCTCAATACAGACTCTTAATCAAGTGACTCACCCAAAAAAGACATATATCCCTCGAATTCCTGTTTGTCATTTGCATAATACACGTCTGGGGATTCAGAGAGAGGTAGCCAACAGCAAACTTCAACTGTTTTATTTCTTCTGCTAATAGTTTGTTGTTCTGAACACTTAGGCCTATGTAGATCATCGTCTCTGTCCAGCTGTATTGTTGATTAGACCTTTACCAACAGAGACGCTTTTACAGTGCAGAAGCACCGTGTAAATCTTGATGACACATGACACAGGGTCACGGATCAGCATCTGTACAGTGCAGTGGAATGGAACAGCACACTTGCCAATCCGCCCGCTCGGGCCAGGAGAGCCAGGCATGGCTGCTGCCCATGGCAACATCAGGTTTACAAGCGTTCGCCTGGTTTGTGACACAGTGTATCGGCCTGGCGAATGAGAGGAGCTCAAGGGCATCTTCGGCTCCATGTTTGTCTTATAAAAGGTTTAACTGTTAGTTCACCCAAGGCCTATTGCAGGGAAAGTCTACAATAATTATTCTGACAATGGATAATGATGACTCTTGGTAAATGGTCCTCTTGACTCAGAATATAATTCTGCATTTAATATAATGAGTATAATGAGTTTTAATTATAGAGGATTGCTACAGAATATTTTACAGGGATTTAGTCCACATGCTGTAGAGCTAGAATCTGGATAAACTGGTAAACTAACAATCCTAAAATCATGTATAAAACAGCCATGAAGATGTTGCACTGTAAATTAACTTTTGCAGCGGAACCACTATTTCAGGAGTCTGGGCTCAGAGCAAAGGAGGTCACATGCTTGAATCAAAGGCAGGTTTGTAACATGTCAGCCATATAATGGCCCCGGGGTCTAAAGCAGTCTTTCTCTAGCATAGAGGCTATGCAGACATCACCAGAGAGGCTTATTGCAAAGCATGAGATGAGGACCATGAAAGCTAAGTCCAAAGTACTTGGTAATATCTTCATAGAAAAAAAAAAAAAAAAAAACTTTATCCTCAATGCTGTACATGATTTTGTCTGATGTCAGTGTAAAAGTGATTGAAAGTAACATAGATAGACAGATTATGGTAGATGATATACAGTGACCTGAATGCCTCCAGCTCTAGAGTTGTATTGTTCAGAAACTTAAAAAGTATTTTAAGCCTTTTAAAATGTCATAGAAGTATGACACTTCACTGAGTAACAGCTGTAAAAAACACAATGCCATAACCATGATGAATCGTGACAACTCCATGGGGCAAGACAAAGGAGTAATCACAATGTTTAAAAAATCCCAGACTAATAACTGAATTTAGACCATACATAAGATTTTAGAACTTCATTTAGTAGCTATTGAATAACTTTTACTGGTACTGTGGGTTCGCTCAATAATGCAGTAATTGTCATCTCAATATTCCAGAACTTAATGAATGCTGTTACACTGTCAGTGTAACAGCATAAAGATAGACGAAAATGCACATTGGAAAGTAATGAGTTTTCTCCAGTGAAAGAAGCAAAACCTACAGATATGTTGCCCCAATGTTAGGGTTCCATCAGTTAATAAAAATAAAATAAATAAATAAATATTTTCTCAGCTTGAGTTTATTGCATGTTTTTTATGTTAGTTTGTTTGTTTTTATGAGAAACAAACTAACACTGCAACTATTTTCGTTGAATTTCTGGAGCTGAATGGCCAGTCTTGTTTTTGCATTTAAATTGCATTATTTTGGAAAGTTGAGTCCTAACCATTTCACTATTTATAACAAGACAGATAATGTCGCATTTTGCTTTCAGTGAGGAATGCTATAAATAAAGCCTCTTGACAACATGTATTTGAGAACATTTTCAACATATTACAAATATTACTATGACTATAATTTATAAAACAATTTCAACAGTGACGAGTGTCACTGGATGAATCTTAATATTTCTCCGTACTTGTAGTACATCAGTCATCACAGTTTTGAAATACATTACTGTTAGTATATAATTAAAACAATAAAAGGAAAAATGTAATATTGTCACGAGGCTCATTCTGAATGCATATTGCTGAAACAATCATCAGCCAGAAGGAGGACGTGTGTAAAATAAAGATACATTTGTTACCTACAGTGCTTCTGCTTAAAAGCAGGTTGTAAAAACAGGAGGTAGTGTAAGTTGTGTAGAGTTGCCAAGCATAACATCAAATAGTATTTTTAATATCTCTAGTTCCTCAGTTCTGCCTTTTTATCATTTAGCCAATTTGAAATGTTGAATACATGACATACAAAGTATATTATTCGCTAGTGAGACAAACTAAAAAAGCTTTTGATATATCAAATTATTGGAAATGGGGGCAAAAATCACAGATAATGACAATTTCAAAGTCCTGTGATCAGCAGGTTCAGTCTTGAAAAGGTCCAGGTTAAAAAGATAACATTATATATATATATATATTTTTATTTTTTTATTTTTTTTTACTGTGCTCATCAAACACATTTTATATTCAACAAGACAAAATAAGGCAGTATGCCGAATTAACAGTAGTTAATTAAGAGTTATTTAGTCAAATATACAATAATACCAAGTTGGCCAACTTTAAGAAGCACCACATGCTTTTGTGGGTGTTCAAGCTTTACTAAATGACTGCAATTGCTTAACCAGATCTAGAATTTGAATGAAATGACAGATGTTAAGAAGCAAACCCTTCTCTTTACCTGGGATTGTCTCAAAAATACCAGTAGCCTCCCTGACTTCTGAATGAATATCTGAGTACAAGAGCAACCTCTTTGCTGCCAAAATCTCACTGGTGGTGGATAGCATTGTCATCTATGATCAACCAGAACATTTAATTTTGGATAAAAAACAAAAACACAGTGTTAAACTCTCCTGTGCTAAGCACACTAAATGTGCTAAGTGTTTGACAAGTGAAATCCATAAGCATTCATGAATGGACACTATAGCATTTCAAAGCTAGTCAGTATCAGCATTTGTGAATACAGATGCCTATTGTCAAACCCTTGCAGCTTGACATGTTGTGAGGGTAGCAGGACTGTTCAAATGACTGAATAATGTAAAAAAGCATGGATGCACACTGAAGCATTAATCGTCACATGCAATCTCATGAAATGTTGAGAAAACACAGAAACCATACATGTCTTACACAGCAGTTCTGCATGAAGTAAAATATAAATATAGCTTTACAATGATGCACAGCTAAAAGTAGGCAATGTATCAGCTAATGCACTTTGTATTGTATGTAAGTTGAAATTACACTACAGGCTTTTTAGTTTGGAAGATCTTATATTATTCCACTACAAACTGGCGTTAATCGTCACATGCCAAAGCTCATGTGCAATTTCTGCCTCACTGAATTAAGACCATCTCATGGCTGTATTAAGTTGAAATAATTCATATTTGACTGATGATTCCAAAAGAAAAAAACATTCACATACACGCACAGTGTGAAGGATAATTAATAGCAAAATTAATTATAATAAATAAAATAATAAATGAGCTTATTGTGCAAGATACCAGAACTATTTAAATAACACTCAGAAACTTTCCAGTTATTTGCACATCCACTTTCAGCAAATAATCTGCGATATGAGAGGTGTCAAAATCCTTCAACAGGGAAAAAGTACATAAATCTTGTAGCCGCATGTCAGTTTAAGAACTGTCAGCTGAAGATTTACTAAAAATATAATGATAATCTCTATTCCAAATGTAAATTCCAGACTAAAATTACAGCTAACAAACAAAAACAGCATACATTATATATTATTTATTCAAAACCTGACAAATCCCTTGTTATTCAAGTAGAGCACACCACTCTCATCTAAATACATTACATCTGGGCTGGTGTTTTATTTAAAACATTTCTGGTCATTTCTTCTTCCATTAAGTAATCATTTGTCATTCAGTATTTATTACCAGTTACGATTATGTAAAATCATCGCTCCCGGGAAATTAGTCCTTAATACACAGAGGGCTTTTAAAAGCAAGGAAAGGGCCAAAAGGTCATATCTTGTTGTGGATTGCATTATGTGTGAGAACAGCTGCTTTGGACTGAATGATTACTGGAATGCACACTGCGTCTCCTCTCTGAGATCAATGGGTACCACTCAAAATGGCACACAGGGGGTTTCGGTTTAAGAACTTAAGGACGTTGCAATAATATCCAGCCGCTTTCTGCATGAAATACAATGTACTGTTTCATCTGCAGTCTTGGCAAGGCCATTGTGTGTGTGTTTGTGTAAATTACAGGTATTGATTCTTATAGGGAAAAACACAACTTTTAATTCGTCGAAGGCCCAAGTTTCCTATTACCCGAAAAGCACTTCTAGTACCACCATAAGCTGGAAGATTAATATAATTGTCAGGGCTGACCTCAACGCCAAGGTCTGTGGCCGCTTGGCAGATTTCATGAGACCTGCCCTACGATTGAGCATTCGGCTCTCAAAGGGTGCAGACAATTCATTCTCTCTCTCGGAGGCTTGTGTCACATGCCGTTTCACACTGCGAAACCTTCAGGTGCTTTGATCAGTCAATCTATGCTTCACTAAAATGAATTCCCTAGCAGCTGCTACTCTTAGTGCACCAAATCCCATAAGCAGTTTAACACTACTAACACTACTTATTTACTGTGCTGTACTAAATGTATCATTTAAATTCAAAGATGCTAACGACAGCAAAAGGTGGGAGAACTGGCACAGTGATTTGATAAAGGAATGACTTTTAATGAAACAATCACACAATTAGCTAAGTAAATAATTAAAGAGAATTCTGAAAGACTGGCTTAAACATTAGCTAAGTTTGCTTGAAAAAAATATGAAAAAACAAAACAACGATTCCTATCTGCTGCTACATATTTCACATCCCCATAATGCCAATGGGTTTTATTTTTCAATCCCGTCACACACAAAATAGTTTTGTCTGAAGCGTGGCATGATTCTGGCAGGCACAAGTGGGTGGTTTTCCCCTCTTGGAGTATTAGCTGGGTTTTACACTGTGCTTTCACCCTGAAACACAGAACTGATTGTTGTGAAATGCAACATGATAAGAGCAATGAAGCAATGAGAGCCATTGTTATGGCTACAAAATACAGATGTGTCACTTTTTCTTACAGCTATTGTTTCTTCATGGCTGAATTCATTCCATCAGGTCACATTGTGAATCCTGTCATTTGTTGCAGATATCTTTTTCATTGCAGATATGACAGATTAAAGATAATATAACATCAAAGAAAAAGAAAATGCCTATGCCACCAAAAAAGTAATGACTTATTTATTCTATTGCAAATCCTATACACAAACACACAAAATTAGTGCTGAAAAAAAAGGTTTGGGAAAGATGATGAACTGTGGAAGTTGTGAGATCTATTCATAATTACGATTAATTTATTTAGTGGCATACTCCATAGTTCAGATCCCTCTTGAAATTTGATTTTGTTCATGTGTCAATGAAGAAAGGACATGAGACACAGAAACCGGTTGTGTAGATGTTGCGAGAAGTAAAAACAGTTCTGTACGAAAAAGCAGATGTCATAAATGAACCCGTTTTCATCACAGCAATTCTCTGAAGTTACATGGGATAGTAAAGTAAATAATACAAATAAATAAATACTAATAAAAGTTAAATACAAAACGGGCTCTGCATGTTTCATAGTTTTAAACAGGCTCTTTACCAGTCAAAGCTAAAGGAGCTGTGTTTTAAACTACAAGAGAGGTCAATACTAGAGGGCTTTATACACGATACAGCTTCTGTTGAAATATTGCTGTGTAAGGCATTACTGTTTCATGTCCGACACTGTAGTGATCAGATTTTCTCACTCTGGAATGGCACAGAACGAAACGTAAATGAATCTGGTTAATGAACAGCCTCAAAACTCGCAGCAGCCACACCTCGAGGCTTATTCTTTTAACTTTACGCACTACTGCTTCATCAGCCTCTATTAAGCCTTCTCTCCAGCAATCAGCCGCGCTGGTACTTTGAGGGTCAGAGGGCTCTGGAGACTGTAGCCTTGGCAACCTGTCGAGGCTGAGCTGCCCAGCGTGTCGCCAGAAAGGCTCTTTGTTTCCCGACCAGTAGTCTATGCATTTTAAGACATTTAAGCCTCAGCAGTATTCAGTTCAATTAAGGCACTTCCCCGCTCTCCCGCTGTGGTGTAAAGTGCTCAGTGTGTAGAGAACATTTTACCTTGGTGAGCATTACATGTAGCGGTGCTGTTTAAATCGAAGTAGGGCTAATTATGTCCATCAAAGACGGTCAACTGAAGAAAATCTGTTTTGTCAAGGGTTAATATATAAGACTGCCCATTATCAATGTGTTCCTGTTCGTTCTATCTGTATAGCTATAGTAGCAATGTTGTTATACTGTGTCACTGTCATTACAGATGGCTTTGCTTTCGCAAATAAGCACAATACTGTAACTAACAGAATAAAATATAAACAAGGGAGAAGATTGTTTAGTAGTTTGTCTCTCAATTTCTTCAAATATTGTGTAATGTATTTCACTTTTTGATTCGCAAAAGCACACCTTAATTTCAAATGTTATTTTTTCCCCAAACATTATTCCAGTTGTTTTTAATTCCCTGTTTTTATTATCAAATTTGGAATTCCTGCAGAGCAATCGGTGACTTCACAAGGAGAAGCCTTTCATATGTATTTGGTTAATTGAAACGAGAGAAATGATTTCATTCATCCCAACTGTCTGAAACTAAAGCCTACACAGAAACCAGCAATTTAATCAAAACTAAAGATAGTCATCTTGCAAAGTAATTTGAGTCATGTCTTCAAAACATATGAGGGATATGTCAATTACAGCTCTGTTGGAAAGCCAAGCCTATTTATTTCTGGTGTTTGAACATTATTTTATTACCATCTAAAATGAGACTTCATCCCACAGACAAATCTTACAGTGCAAAAAGAGTTACAAATGGTATATTCATAAAAGTTTCCTGATACTCATATTGGTATAAAGAAAGCCTCTTACCACCTAATAATATCTTTGAAAGATGTTTCTTGGTTTTCTCTCCAGAGCAGTAGGCACAATGCCAGTTGTTTCACAGAAGGTTAGACAATGTGGGATTATAGCCGTAGACTCCTAAACAGTGGTTTATCCCGTTAAGCCACTTCATGCCACCACAAATCAGGTGTCAAACTCACTCAATAACTGATGTTAAATCAGTCTTCTGAGCACTTTACATCCCTGAAGTAAGCATGTCTGTAATACAGTGCATCAATGCATCCAGGTTAAGAGAGTATTACCATGCAGGTACACACCTTGAACACTTTCAAAAACAAAATGAAAGAAAAACTTGTTGTGTCACACAGTCTGTTGCATGCAAAGAAGTAATGCACCATTTAAGATACCTGAATCTAGAGGCCTTTACTTGTTGTGTGTGTGTGTGTGTGTGTGTGTGTGTGTGTGTGCATGCATATCCTATACTGCATTAAATGAAAAACTAAATACAAATGTACATGACAGGAAGCCTAAAATAAAAACAATTATACGTCAGAAGCAGAGGCGCGCCGAAGTCAGTTTTAAGATTTCATTGTCACACAAGGGTTTGTGCTGAAGAAAAGACCCCTGTTGTGAAAAGGTTTAGTCCCTTTATTGTTAGCTTCAAAATCTTTTTGAAGTTGTTCCTTTCACTGGTTATTGTCAGGGCTTTCTTAAATGAGAAACTTTCATTGAAAAGAGGACGTGAAGTAGGTTGTAAACAGTCCTTGGCTTCTCCTATTTGTTATAAATACTGAATGCACACAAATTTGCCTCCAGACTTTTGAAATTACAGGAATTTTCTACTGGGATACCAGGCTTTGTCGATGCATTCATTAACTCACAAATTCACTCTCCAGGCTGAGAGGAATGCTGATTATACATTCAAATTAAAGAAAATGTAAAATACAAAGGGAAGAAACTGCAGACTATTTCTTACATAACATTTTTACTAATGTTTACAAATATTAAAAATATACAAAGTTAATAGCATGGTGGAATAATCTTTACACAATTTATTTTTTAATTAATGTCCAATTACACACATTCAGGAATATTATTGGATTTTCCATTTCAGTAATCCTCATTATGATACTCCCCCTAAGTTAGATATAAATCTTCCCAGCAAAAAATTGCAATATTGAAAAAAAAAAAAAAAACTTTCTCTATCATTGTTGAAAAGCTTAATTTCTCAATCATTGTTTTTGTAGATATACAGATGCTCCTGGGGATCAACTTGTACACTCAGAGCAAAATCCCTGTTTTTTTATTTCACAATACCTTTCTGCAAGCTAAAGATTAGTGTTTGTCGGACATCCAGCCTCTGAACTGAGGCACAAGATTCATTAAAGTCAATTTGGAGCCGTGTACAGCCTTTGATGCAACATATAAGATGAAAAGGCCTCTATGAAGGGAGAATACAGAGGAGGGAAAGAGAGCTGGTTTTAACAAGACACAAATTCAAAGAGCACCTTCATCTGTAACTTTGGTGAGAATGACTATAAATGCAGAGCAATAAACAAATGGCCCGTGAAATAGGATGGAAATGAATGGCGGCTCAGCCTTTGCACAATTTCACTTTACAGAAACGACAAAATGATTGTTGTAGAAAAAAAGTAAAGACTAACATTCAAAGTGAGCATATTGTACCATGGTAATGTCCTTTGATCGTCACTCTTGGGAAGTAGGACTCAGTGTCCCTCTTCCCCCTCCTTCTATAATAAGAAATGTTTCATGTGATTACCACATTCTGAGCTGTGCTTTATTATACAGAACCCACTCTGTATTTTGCACCTGAAGTTCTGTATCCCAACGTCATTGAGTCCATACTGCAAATACCCTCTGCATTAAGCGGTGATGAATTCAAACTCTTGTTCCACTAGTAACTCACATCCAACAGCACTCATAAGTCATGTCTGGAGAATAATATGATCAGGTTCAGTCAGGTGCGGAATTGCAATGTATTATCAAGACAGGAATCATCGGAAGGTTTGGCAGAAGTGTAGCCCAATGTATTACTGAGGTAACAGAGGTGACGAATCACTTGTTTGTTTGTGGGCCCCAAAGTAATTCAAGAAGACTCGCAGAATGTGTAGAGACACCACAGGGGACTTCAGGATCTCTCCAGAATGCTTTCACTCTTACTGGCACCTTTCACCTGCCTCATCTATTTAACACTCTTGTTCTGTGTTTTGCGGATAGAAAATCTGAGTTGTGGCCACCACTCCGAGCACAATTGGGTGTGCATGGTCTCTCGCTCCCTTTTCCATTCCAAACAAAAGTCTTTGTTTAAAACAGTAGATACATATATCCCAGAACAGAAAGTATATTGTCAACCCCCTGCACAATGGGCTGCTATTACATTATTCTGGGATACCTATCAAACTTTCATATAAAACAAATGCCCTTAGTGTGTTATTATCCTCCTTGGGTGGGTGATATATATTAGCTACACATACGAAATACATACAGACAAATGCACATGTCAAGGGAAACATCAATATTTGATTCATGTCAGGAAAGGAGAAAAGCAAAGAAGGTTTATGCATAGGGGAAATCAAAAGTATGAACTTGTTGAAGTTGTTCGTGCATATTGTATAAGATAGATTGGTGCTCCCCACAAGGTGGCGCTCCTCAGCCAATGCAATTGAGTGCACAGGACTCATGCTGGGGATCAATACTCGACCAGACTGCAACACGGGGAAGATTCAACTTGGTTAGTAATCTAAACCTTGATTTATACCAATCACCAACAATGACGAAATCACTGGACACTACTGCACAGCATTGGCTGTCTTCAGTACAAACGACAGCAATGTAAAATTACCAGGAGTGTGTCAGGGAACACAGGGTCAAGAACGGGCTTCTAGTGCTGGATTTAGTGACAACTACACTGAGGCCTTTCTGAAACCATACATTTCCTATACCTGGTGGCAATGGGAGTGGTCACAGTGCACCGTTTACAGTTTGATACTAATAAAGTGCACACTGTACATTTAAACCGTAAGTGCAAAAACAAATCAATAGTCCCCTGATTGCTAAAAGAATGTTAAATGGTTGTCTTCCCATCTCATTTCCTCTGCACAATGACCCTGCGCTATGGAAAATGATCGCACAATCTGATCTGAAATTATATGCTGTGGTATCTCAGCTATCTGCTGCATACGCAAAAGTTGACGGAAAACTCTAACCTTAGACTCCATCGTTTCAGGGATAAGACCTCTCTCCTGAAATGTAACTTACTGCTAACATGGAGGTAGCATACAGGCTCTCTGTCTCTTTGCTTTTTTGCTAAGATACCAATGGACACTCTCAGCAGTTGAGTCATTACAATATTTCCAGCTAACAGATTTGATTTGGCATTATTTTCCGCATTCGAGTAGATGTGTTAATCCAAGCCTTACATTATTATCTCTCATTCATATATTTTCTTGTGCTGAATCTAATTTTCCAGAAAAGTGGTTCACTGGGGCAATAGATAGAGTTCTGATTTTGATGAGATGTGTCATGGTTCAGCAAATTGCAGAGTGTCAGATTTTTTATTTGTATTTTATTTTTTTATTTTTTGTTCCTCAATTTGGAACGCCAGATTCCAGCTGTACACACCTCACTGGTCTGGCCTTCTCATGAGTGGCAGAGCGCTCCCAATTCCCACTGGCCATTCACAGACATGAGAGGAACTTATTTTCGCACGGAGGTATGGGATCCACAATCCCAGTAGGTGCTCCAGCAGAGCAGATGCCCAGACAGCAGGCTGTACAGCTGCATCAATTTCCCAGCAATAGAATTGGATCATCTTTAGATAGCAGCTTATCTTGCACACTGCCTGTCTGAGACTTGTACACTAAAGGGTATTAAGCATCTATATATATACCCTATTTGAATAGTATTATAACGTAGTTTATTGATATATAAAAATACGAGGGTTTTGGGCTTTTAATGGGGCATTTAAAATCCTGTTTTGTGGGGAAATTAAGTTAATCTGCTCGTAATGTCATATCTTAATGTTTCAGGGTTTCCCTCAGCTATGGTAAAAAAATGGGTGCTTGAACATCGAAAAAAAGTACAAACTTGTAAAACAAGTTATCCACCTATCCCCCTGCCCCCACTTTAAAAACAAAATAAAAAAATACGAAATCAGGAAAAAATAAATCCGAAAATTCTAAATAATAAAACGGATTTCATATAGCCCTAAAGATGTGTCTTGTAGAACTTTCAAATTAACATTAAACATCAGTTGTATTTCTTAACACTCTGGTAGTTGGTATCTGTCAAAATACAGGTAGCAGACAAATCTCTTCTCCCTCCTCCCTTTCTTCATAAAAACAAACATTATTCATGTTGAATTGAAACTAAAGCTTCATGTATGTCCTCCAGGGAAAGAAACCGGAGCTAGTTGTTCTAGCATTAGCAAGGGACCTTTTCAAAGTAATTTCTGAAGTGTTGTTGGGCAAAGAGGCATCTGTTCAAATGTGAGGTTGAAAGGCTACCAGTGTGTTCAAGTAAGACTGCTGGTATTGTACACAAGTTAAAGCACGTCAGTGTTTGTTCCTCACGTCCCCTGCACAGGAACACTCAGCTGCTTTCCAGATATCAGAAAGCTAATTATACCAGGGGCTGAGTGTGTCCGCTTCATCTTCCTTGCATTCATCCCCTAATTATAAGTTTAATAACACAAATTAATAAAACGGCCATTAACAACCCCTTCTAAGTGTGGTGATGGGAATATCAGTCACCATGGTAATTTTCCTGATCCGTAAAAAGCCACTGCACCTGGAATTACAAATATGCTAAAAACATGGTCTCAGAAAAACAAAACAGCTGTGTTTTTTTTTTTTGCTTGGCTGTGATCAGGCGTTAGGCGCCTGTCTGAGCACCCTGTAATCACACAGCAGTGCGACTGCCACGGATGCTTAATGATATTTGCACTTCTGGAGTGTAAACAGCGGTGGCGACTGCACCGACATGCCTGTGTAAAAGCCAGCGTGTCACAAAGACGGGCACTCCAGTGAGCTACTATCTGATCATCAGAGTTTCACAACCCTAGTCATCAACACCCACTCTTCAGGCTTTCATTGCACTTGAGCATGTGATTACTGAGCCTAATCAAACCCTTTAACTGAACAATTTGTTTAAAAGACATTTTTTTTTAAATCAATTTTTTAACTAGCACCAAATTCTGGGTCACAGAAAAACTCTCATTTGAATGACCGTGGGTGTCTGCAATTTAACCAGTTTAAAAAAAAGATTATTATGACAATGTTTGATACAAAATAATTACTATCTGTGTCTATACACCATTAATTGGTTACCTACTGAGAGTAGTTCAGTGAGGTTTATGAGAGCTACAAATTACTAAACAACTGAGGACAACCAGAAAAGAATCCTGTCTGGTCAGTGTCGTGTTATGAACACTGCTAACACAGGGTATTTATGGGAAAAGGGACAGAGGTCAGAGTAAAAACCTACAAAAACAGATAATTGAGAAAACACTCAAACTAATAGCACAATAAGCTCAATGAGTGACTCCCAAGGCCCAGGTTTGGGAAATGCTGCTGTAGATCACATAATAATGTTACTGTGGGCAACCTACCCATGGATATTGACTATAATTATACTGTCATGGTATTTCTCAAAAAGGCAGTAAGTTAAATACTTGCCAAACAAAGTACAGTCACAGGATAAATCTGGAACTCAAGAACACATTTGTGTCAGAACAGGGATTGTCCATTTTGGTTATTTGTATCCCTATGAAAGGATACATGATATGTATTCATATATATTCAATACTTTGATTCTGTGTCAGAAGGGAAACACTCTCACATCTTAAATTTCCAGTCATGTCTAAAACAAATTAAGCTAACATGCTGATTAAATCACACCTCTTTTTACTTAATCCAACCATGTAAAGTGAATAATACTGTTTTATGAAAAATAATGACACAACAGAAAGATACAAAAGAAATGTCTGCTCCCCTTGCTCCATTAGGAGCTAATTAATGTCAGACTTTAAGCAAAGAAGTGCTTACATTTAAAACTTAAAACTTGCTTTTATGAACTGAATACGGGCTGAAGTCATCAACCTTCTCTACATCTCATTAATACTAATTCGTGCCGCAGATGAGCAAAATACTTGACATGATTCCTTATTGAGAATCTATACTTGCCTACTGTGATATGATTTGTATCAAGTACAAAGTAAATACAGACGTCTTGTATGGTTCTGCACAATAACCTTTTTGGCTTATAGGCGTGTCTTTTCCAAGTGAAGTCCATTGCTGCTAGTAGCATAGTAGCAAGACGAAATTAATGATATTAAACAGGTAATTAGCTCACTTACACTAAAGGCCACTTCATTAAGCACATACACTGACACCCGGATAATGACACGGATAGCCAGGGGATGCAGTTGCAAAGTGCTGAAATTCAAACTCCTGTCTTTCTGGAGGTCCCACTCTCATTAAAATGGATACACGCTTCATGTGCCTCCAAGCCAGTACTTATTCTGCTTATATCTGGGAGGGATGCTTTTTAATTATGCACTGCTTGTTTCTGGGAGGATATACAAAATGGTGGAATATAGGCCCTAACTAATGTGTCTGAGTTGAGAAGGAAAGAAAATCTATCCGCTGCATGACATTCAGTCCCCTTATAGATGTATGTAATTAAAATATAATGTACATTTAGCGCTTAAACTAAGAGAGGCCTCAGCAGGAAAGTAATTCCTATGAGGTTTACATAATCTTTCAATTAATATTTTAATGTCAATGAAATTAGCAGTGTGTACATATTCTCCCCTGGTCACAGCTCCTTGCTGTTATCCAAATATGTACGTGATGCAGTGTCAATTGCCTACATCAGTCCACACACCTTTTGTTTGTTATTTGAATTATTGAACTCATTCACTGTAATACTGAGCATATAGGCCTGTTCCAGCCAATACATACATTACTGCACCATATGTGTACCTCACAGAAACATCCAACATTGCATTTAAAGAAACAACAGCAAAAATAGAGACAATACCTTTAATATAAGAACACAACCATTCAGTCTAATAAAATGACTTGCTTATGAAATTATAGAGGCTTTATTTTGCAGCACAAGCAGATTATAAGGAGTTCAAACTCCCCGAAGCATGCTCTAACAAAAGCCAAGCAACATCACCACAGCTATCAGCTACAAATTGGTCTCAAGTCTGGACTGTTTATCCATGACCACAGTGGTTTAACATCAGCTTTTAAGTTGCTACGAGAGTGAATCTCATCTTAAAACTAATCTTCGGAATGCATTAATTGAAGACTTTTAAGGGCTATAAGTAGGAGACACACCGAAAGGAGAATCACAGTTGATTTTGTTTTCTAGTGCATGACAGACAAGCACAACAAAAGGGCATAAAAGTACGGAGAACAATTTCAGTTCAGAAAGAATGTTATCTGCACTCCATTTTCCACTGTACGCTCCAGGAAAATAAGGCCAGGGATAACGCCACTCTGGGAAATTTTTGCAGCATTCTTCAAAAAGCACAAACCAGCTTAGGCAAGTGTACTGCTCTCATCTGTGTTGATGCAGGTCACACAAAGACTGTGTCTCAGTACAAAACATCACTTTTATTTTATTTATTTAATCTTTCACTTCCATAAGACCTGTTCATGTTTAACTGCGGTCTTGTGGTTGTGGTGTTCCATAGTCTCAGAAACTAAACACCGTCTTGCAAGTTGTAGCTTGTGCCTCAAAAGGATAACGTACAGAAAGTCGGGAAACACAGATTTGGTGGCATAATATTGTATAAAACTCTTGCTTGGTAAATATCTTGCCATTGGAAGGCACATGCGTTTGATTTCCTTTCACCATTATTTACATTAGAAGGTTTGGACAAAGCACAATTAGAGCAAATGGGCTAAAGTAAGATTCTTGACCAGTCCTTTTCTTGTATTTTTCAGAAATGAAGTTTACTGATCAGCATAACTGTTTTAGCTCAACCTAGACAAAGATCACCATGGCTTCAGGCACAGAAACTGAAAAAGAGGAGAATCTACTCAAATCAAAATCACTGCAGACCTTCTTCAGTCAAAATGTTGCTGGAATTATTTCTGATTCCGCACTACAGCCCTTCCATTTCATTTCAAAGCATTAATTAGGCTATATCCTGGAGCTATCACTTTAAAGCCAACTTATTTTGCTTTAATTAACACAAATATCCAGTGGCTGTAATACAGTCATCTTAAAATACATTGCAAATCTAATCTGATTGACACATACTGTACTGCACTTCTACTTATTACCTGTACAGTATTATTGTAATCCTTCCACATTCAATCCATGTATTTCCTGCTGTAGAATACATCTGTAGTTATTGGTGATTTGTAATCCCTGTTATATCTGTTTCCAGGTTCTGTAACTGCTCATACTTTAACTCCCAGCCCTAATAATCACTAAGAAGAATTATAGTGTAAATTATTGTTTATTATTTAAAGGTGTTACAAATATACAGGGGTGTGTATTTTTAAGATGTAGGCTTACTTCTCTACTTTCCACTTGTCTTAATTCACCATAAATGCTACACTAAGGTGTTTTTCCCTTCCCAACAAAATACTGGATTCAAGAATTGTAATACTGTTCAAAACAGAGACTGCAGACTGTCAAGATACAAATAAAGACCATGTTTCATTTTCTCCTTTCATTTTAAGATTATTGCAGGTAACATTTATGTGAACGTTGCCTCCCTTAACTTATGTTAAGGCTTAGTTTGCTGTTCTTCAACATGTATGAAAAGAATGTTTAAAAACACACTTAGGAGAAATTGATATGATAAGTAATTTTAAAATGAACAGATTAAACTCCCACTCTATCGCGTTTTGATTTATAAGCAGTAGAAATTGGCTTCTGACAGTCAATTAAAATGTTTTATACTATGTAGGTAGGTCAACGTTTTGATTTGGTCTAACACTAAATCAACCAAATTCGTGAGAGATAATTGATTTTAATTTATCAAAAAAATAGGTCTGGTTATAACAACAGCAGCACAAGATTCCACTCCTTTCATGAAAGCATATGGGAATTAATATCGGGAGAGCTTTTAGTTCCACCTTAATTCTTCTTATGTGTTATTAATTTACGTTTCAGATATCAGAGAGAAGATCGAATGTCATGAACAATTTTAAGAGAGAGTTACCAAACTGTCTTGGCCTCTGGTGTGCTACTTACATACTACAAATGTTCCCATCTAATTTAATTACAAGACAAGTGTAAGCTGTATTCCCGAAGGTTAAAAAGAGTCCAATAAAGTAATAAATATATTCTGCTTTATTTTCCAATGAGAAATCTGTTTGTTGTTGCTGTTGTTGCTCTAGGGTCCTTGGATTCTGTTTTTAAAGGCTGTGAATGACAGCATTGAACATTTCAAGGGCATTTAAGAGCAAAGTTAACAGGTCTTCGTTTTATCTTTTTTGGGGTTTATCTTACAGCTCCCAATCTGGACCCAGCAGATTGCATGGCCTTTGCCTGCTCCGAGTTTTAGCTTCCTGAGCTCAGTTCACTTAAGACTAGACATTGCCACATTTTTCAATGACCTTAATGTCACAGACAAACCCTAGAGCATCTTAATCCACTACAAGAAGACCATGTGGGGCCTTCCCTGAGACTTTACACATGTCAAGTTCTGCTTTTTAATAGGACACTTGAGCGGCCCTGATAAATGTCAAATTTATGTTTTTAATCCGCTGCAAATATGGCATGTCAGACTGACAGAGGACAATTGGTACTCATAATAACTGGAAAGTATTCCCTGGCTGGGGTACAGGGAAAGATAGGTGACATTTGAAGGCTTACACAGCAGAAGGGTTTGTTTAGGCCTCCTTGTATATAAACTGTGGTGAAGCAAGGCGAAGTCCTAACTAACAGTCACACATACACATAACTGGACAAAAACAATGCAAAATGCTGCTTTTAAAAGCTACAGCCATTGAAAGGTAAGCCCATTTGTCAAGGTCTACTTGATATCCTGTTGAGCATAGAGATCATGTGAAGTGTGTGGTGGCTTTTGTAACGAGTTCTTATTAAGATTTAGTATTAGAAATATAAGAGCATCAGGCAAGACAGAAGAAAATGTTCAAGGTGACTTTAGAGTACAATACCTCTGTGCTCTTAGTCCTTCATCACCAGTTTGCTATTTCTCTTCACGAGCTCGGGTGGCATTAATGGAACTACCTATCTGTGTAAATGATCCACATGTTTTATTTTGTATCTGCATTGGATACCTTTGAGTGCTGTGCATCATTCATTTCACCAGTCTGAACCCCAATCATTATCCATCGTGTTTCATAATTACTCCAGCTGGGCTGTCTATGCGGCTGCCTGCACAGCTCATTTTGGACAATGCAGGAACCCGATTTAGTCTTGTCGGAGCCGGTCCAGATGAGGACATTTAGGTGCCTTCAAATGCATTCACACCCACATGTACACACACAGATAGACATCATGAGGTCTACTAATATCAACTAGACAGTGACTGGCTCACTGCATTAACTAATATAGAGACGTTGAATAATAAAGTGGATGAGAAAGGAACAAAACATGCCTAGCCATGTGAAAGTCTTAAGCGGATTTTAGTCTTGGACCACAAACCTCCTTTAACCTCATTGATGTTTAATGACAGTAGTTTTGTACAAAATCACAGTAGGTGTGTGGCTACTGTTAACAGACCGTTTTGTGAGCTAGTGTGGTACGTGGAGACCACCCAGGTGGTCAGTATGCAAAGACTAGAGAACAAAACACAATTATAAATTGGACTTCAGGGAATTCCAGAATATTAGCAGTGGAAATCAGAAACTAAACTGAAGTAGATAGTGCCTCTATCTTGTGACAATGGCCTGTATGGGCACACTAAAGAGCAGTGCAAATATATCGCCTACACAGCAGGGTGCTGCATCAATAAGCCTACTTTCAAGCTCCATGTGTTTCTTCCTATCAGACTCTTCGAGCCTGGTGGTGTGTGTGCAGGTGATTATGTTTGTTTGCTTTTTTTCTGCATGGATGAAATGCATACTCTATGTTCAAAATGTAAGCTTTACAAAATCCAATTAAGAAAAAAACTCTAAAACACAAAATATAAATTAAATATTCATTCCTTCAAAGAGTACTCCTACAGGCTCTTTTATACCAGCTTTCTTTTAAATTATCCCTACACAATGCTTCAAGAATAAATACCTCCCATTATATTTATATTTGTAAGCGTGTGTATTTATAGAACTGTGTTTTCACCCTGTGTTGTCGTGTTTGTTTTTTCCTGGCTGCAGTGTTATTTAACCAGTGAGATCTGACACAGTGAGATGCACCAAACAGATTGTGGCCAAGTTCGAAGCAGAAGAGATTCTGGACCTACAATGATACGTTGTTTCTGGTTATTTCCACTGCTGAAGAGAATCATGGCCAACATTTGCCTATGAATAAAATTAGTCCTGATTGGGGGAAAAATAGTGCCAGAAATAAACTCCCTGACATGCCTCACTCAAAATTAGATTTCCCAAGGCTATATTGAAGGCATCATCTTTCTCTGAAATATCAAGAGCTTATACTTTAGAAATATTGCTGGTTTATACCATTACAGGTGAAAACTCATTTCAATCCTATGGGATCGAAGCCTTTGGTTTTGTGTTAGCATGTGTCTTGCTATCAGGGAGATCTGAGTGGAATTTCATCAAGCGAGGAGCCAAGATATGCGTAAGAACAATGTGACAGCTCTGAAGACTAAGAGACCTATATATATTCCTATATAATGTCATTATTCTGTACCATCTATTTGAGATCATGTAAACGTGTGCCTTCTTCTTTTGGCAGGTACAATATCAGCTTGCCTTTTTATTTGAAATGAAATAATAAGTGAGACACATCCAATGGTTTCAATTTACAGTGGAATGGAGTTTATCTTATTGAAAACAAAGCAATTTTCAGCTCCTCATATTCCAGGGTTTCTGTCTTTGCAGCGTATACAGCCTTGAATTGTAAAGTATGATTCAGATCTTGAAGTTTGGAGCCTCCGCATATTGGGAAATTGCTAGGGGAAGGTGCTACAGAGTAGAAGTAAAACTCGGATGTACCGAAGTTTGTTTTACATTAATGTTCTGTACTGTTGCTTTGCTTTCAGTTTTTAATTTGCACATGTGTTACTACAGGAATTGGAAACCTCTAACACTCTCCAAGGATTTCTGATCACCATAACAGCTTGTTTTTTTGTTTGTACTTTTGTATTTTTTATTGTCAGTCTTTGTTATTTCAAAGGGAGTCTGCAAACCACAAAAGGGAGGCTTCTGAACATGTGAAAAAATCCCTATTCTCTATGAGGCCAATTAATGCACAGCTGGAGGGAAAGGCTATTGACTACTTACAAATCTGTGTCCTAAATCTATGTTGATAAAGGTTTCTGCCCAGGTTTATTATTATTTTTGGTTACTTTTGTATTTTGTTTCCGGATAAAATGGAAATCTATAACTCTCTACATGCGCAATTATATTCGCAAAAGCAAAGCGTGGATCAGGAAAGTCTTTCATCCAAATAGCCTCCATATCCAAAGAGGTTTGCGGTTGTTGTTTTTTACCATGATCAATTAATTGATGCCATCTAAAAAGGGAAAGACAGAAGTTGTGCTGGGAGAGGGAGGGAGAATGTCTCCTTAGTTTAGTTTAAAGCGCTAATCTTTTAGTCAACAAATTTTCAAATATATCAATGTAGAGCCAAGGTGAATAATAGTGGTTTAAATACATACTTTCTGTCTCATCCTCTGAGTGTTATTTGCCAAAAAGGATATCTGTGTTTTAGACTCCATGATGAAAGCGTATTTGATCACATAATGCCAAGTCTCATTTAGTGCAGCACTAGTCCTTTGCAGTGTCTAATTAGGGCTTCACAGGTTTTCCAGACTTTTTGTCACCTTGTCTAAAAAGGATATACAAGCTAGCTGGCCTACATTCAATGCAAAGACTCTGACAGCTACATTGTGAATCACAAGTGTGAACAGGGAATTACTCTATACCTGGTATAGTTAGATGTTCCCGGCCCACGAGCCATTAGAAACTGACCAAATTGAAGCCCGCAGGTTTCAGAGAATTAATAATTCACATCAAGGGTCTTTGCAGAGACTCTGATGGCAATCTGTTTCAGGTCACACGGCCGCCAGAGTCCCAGCTCCGAGGTGTCTGTGGCTGCGTCTCAGTTATTCACCATTTTCTAGTTTATGCACGATTGTCAGTGGCATGTAATTGGTAGCAGTGCTGTGGCTGGCACACTGTAAGAGCGATGACAAGAAATGGCCTGATCGCATAATGCTGCTCTTTACTATACCTGGATCCTCCAACTCGAGCTAACTGGCTCTCCCACAGACTAAGAACAGGCTTTTCTGTCTATTATAGGGCAGAGTCTCATCAAATTGCTGACAGCATATAGCTTCTAAGTCTTGAAATATTACAAAGGGATATAGATTATTAAATAGATGAGGCCATAAACAGGCATCACTGAAACTTGTCGAATATACTGAAGTGCCATTATATTCCATTTATGCAGTATGACATGAGTCTATGAGGTGGATCACTTATCCTGAAGTGTTTGCCTGCTAAGAAATAGTTGTTCAGTCCATTGACGGCACCAGACAGCTTCACATCATCACCAAAATGTTTCTCTATCAGGAAGGCGCTTATTACTGACTGCGCCATCTTCATTACAACTGCACTGACATTTAGCACTCAATAAATCTGCCGTCTCCGTGGAGCTCTACCTGACAATTACATTTAGTATTTTTTTCTCTTCCTACTGTCACAGGTCAAAAGAAATACAAAAATACCACACAGATCAATTATGCTTTTTTATACTCTTGTACTGCTTGCTTTCAATCAGCGTGTCAGTCACAGGAGAATTTGTTTCTGGCAGAGAACAAAGGGATTCCTATTACTTCTATCTTGGTCTCATTTTTTTTCTCTTTTCTTTTCTTTCTTCATTGTGAAGGAGTTGGATAAAGCTGCATAAATGTAAATTATCTCCCTGCTTGAAATCCGTCTGTCAGATACCCTCTGTCAAAGGACCAATTTAAAAGTCCGCTATCTTGGCTGTGAAAATTTCTATGACATCGCCTGCATATACTTTCCATTTTATCAGGAACATTTCTCAGACGTTTGGTGACTCTCAGAGCACCATTGATATGTGATATATCAGAAGCTATTGCTTTTCTAATCAGACCTGATTTTTAATTTGGCCCACAGGAACTATAATGAGGTTTGTTTGTGTATTTCGATTAATATTCCACTAAGAGTGTTGCTCTGGAATAGAAACCGTCTGTGTTTTTTAGTCGTTGTTGTTCGTTTCACTTTTTATTTTGAAAGAAGTAAAACTGTTTATTTGGCTCTGAGTTTACAAAATGGGCTGGTATTTACAGATTTTGAGCTCTTAGCAAGGTAGTTTTTCCATCTTACTCCAGTGTATGCTTAGAGGAAGTTTAGTCACAGTTTTGCCGGATCTTTGGGTCAATTAGCTTCCCCTGATCATCTTATGTTTTATGTCTTAAGTTCTTATTTGTTACCTTACCTTTCCAAAACACAAATTAGTCACCTGAAGTGTCATCAACCATGCTAAGAGCCGAATGTAGGCTTTGATTCAAACCCGAGTACCGGCTCCCACAGCCTTCTGGACTCTGGTGACACCCAAAACACAACAGTTCAGCAGCTGCATGGAAACCTTTTTTAAATTAATCCCAAAGAGCGAGAGGATTTTGTGTCCGGTGTGTGACATTTCACACCATGAAGAATATTCTTTGGAGTAACCCCTCCATGCCTTTCTGAAAAAGGAAGTTGGTGGAACAAACTTTCAGAACCAAAACAACAAAAGAAAAGAAAAACGTTTTCCGTACTGTATATGAACATTTTAAATGTTTTGTGTTTTTGTTCTGTTACTTTGCAATTTCAGCACTTCAAGTAGAATGCAAAAAAGGTATTGAAAACAGCACACAATGGCTGGAAGTGAGGTGGGATTTAGCATTGGGGGAGGAATGTATAATTTGAGGGAACAGTATGAAGCATTTCTAATAATTACATTTTAAATCGCCAAGAAATCAAACCAGCAGAATAAGCTGTGCTAGCTTTGCACTCATTATACTTTTCAAATCAAACCCTAATTAAGGCAATAAGGGAAGGATTCAATTTAAACCATAAAATATTACTTCTACAATTCAGACAGAGTGCATAATGAAGAATTACAAGATGTTGTTCAAAGAAAAAGACACTGTTTGGATTATATAATCACTGAAGTAGACATCTTTACAGCACATTTGCACAGGAATAGGCAAGTTCAGACTTCTGAAAGGAAGGTTTAAAAGAGAAAAAAAGAGCCACCTACTTCAGAACAATGCCATTGACTCTTCTTATACAGACTGCCATGCTTTTAGTGATTTATAAAAGCATTTAAAGACATTTATTATGGATCACCAGCAAACAGCCCTGTTTAGCCGTGGCTTTACTTCTCATTGCATGAAAAGGAGGTTTGTATAAAGAAAATCTATAACAAAGATTGCTTAGTAATATGACTTAGGAAGTCATTCAAGGGTATTATTATCTCCACATTACACACTCAAGATGTTTTAGTGGGGGGGGGGAATTGGGCTGATTGTGGCTATAGCCCCCGGCTCTTAGATGCAACTATGCTTTTTATGCACTCGCATTTAATATTTATCACTAAATTAAGACAGTTGTGTTAGTTTATGAGGCAAGCTTTGGAGATGGAATATTTTAATATGTGTTACCATGCCTCAGGTTCTGGGTGACTGGTGTGGACGAAGCCCGGGGATGCAGACAGGAAGGATGAGAGTTGAGAGATGAACAGACTGCTGTTTAGGTTTCTCTCTGTGGCAATATTGCCTGGCATTGTGGCCAGATATTTTACCCTGCTTCATCAATTTCCTCTACAGGAAGCCCACACAAAAATAACTGAGGCTGCGAAATGAATAAACAACAACAACAACAGGATATAGTTAGAAGATCAATATTTTAAATTATACTTAAATGTATGTTCCCAAACAAAATATATATGAACAAAACACACACACACACATATATATATATATATATATATATATATATATATATATATATATACAGTGGGGGAAAAAAGTATTTGATCCCCTGCTGATTTTGTACGTTTGCCCACTGACAAAGAAATGATCAGTCTATAATTTTAATGGTAGGTGTATTTTAGCAGTCAGAGACAGAATAACAACAAAAAAAATCCAGAAAAATGCATTTCAAAAGAGTTATAAACTGATTTGCATGTTAATGAGGGAAATAAGTATTTGACCCCTTCGACTTAGTACTTGGTGGCAAAACCCTTGTTGGCAATCACAGAGGTCAGCCGTTTCTTGTAGTTGGCCACCAGGTTTGCACACATCTCAGGAGGGATTTTGTCCCACTCCTCTTTGCAGATCCTCTCCAAGTCATTAAGGTTGCGAGGCTGACGTTTGGCAACTCGAACCTTCAGCTCCCTCCACACATTTTCTATGGGATTAAGGTCTGGAGACTGGCTAGGCCACTCCAGGACCTTAATGTGCTTCTTCTTGAGCCACTCCTTTGTTGCCTTGGCTGTGTGTTTTGGGTCATTGTCATGCTGGAATACCCATCCACGACCCATTTTCAATGCCCTGGCTGAGGGAAGGAGGTTCTCACTCAAGATTTGACGGTACATGGCCCCGTCCATCGTCCCTTTGATGCGGTGCAGTTGTCCTGTCCCTTTAGCAGAAAAACACCCCCAAAGCATAATGTTTCCACCTCCATGTTTGACGGTGGAGATGGTGTTCTTGGGGTCATTCCTCCTCCTCCAAACACGGCGAGTTGAGTTGATGCCAAAGAGCTTGATTTTGGTCTCATCTGACCACAACACTTTCACCCAGTTCTCCTCTGAATCATTCAGATGTTCATTGGCAAACTTCAGACGGGCCTGTACATGTGCTTTCTTGAGCAGGGGGGCCTTGCGGGCGCTGCAGGATTTCAGTCCTTCACGGCGTAGTGTGTTACCAATTGTTTTCTTGGTGACTATGGTCCCAGCTGCCTTGAGATCATTAACAAGATCCTCCCATGTAGTTCTGGGCTGATTCCTCACCGTTCTCATGATCATTGAAACTCCACGAGGTGAGATCTTGCATGGAGCACCAGACCGAGGGAGACTGACAGTTATTTTGTGTTTCTTCCATTTGCGAATAATCGCACCAACTGTTGTCACCTTCTCACAAAGCTGCTTGGCGATGGTCTTGTAGCCCATTCCAATCTTGTGTAGGTCTACAGTCTTGTCCCTGACATCCTTGGACAGCTCTTTGGTCTTGGCCATGGTGGAGAGTTTGGAATCTGATTGATTGATTGCTTCTGTGGACAGGTGTCTTTTATACAGGTAACGACCTGAGATTAGGAGCACTCCCTTTATGAGAGTGCTCCTAATCTCAGCTCGTTACCTGTATAAAAGACACCTGGGAGCCAGAAATCTTGCTGATTGATAGGGGATCAAATACTTATTTCCCTCATTAACATGCAAATCAATTTATAACTTCTTTGAAATGTGTTTTTCTGGATTTTTTTGCTGTTATTCTGTCTCTCACTGTTAAAATACACCTCCCATTAAAATTATAGACTGATAATTTCTTTGTTAGTGGGCAAACATACAAAATCAGCAGGGGATCAAATACTTTTTTCCCTCACTGTATATATATATATATATATATATATATATATATATATATATATATATACACACACACACACAAATATATAAAACAAAATCACGTTGGTGTCTAAAGACATCGATACATCTAACTGACTTTGCTCTTAGTTACAACAAATGGCTTTACAATATCACTGCAGCAATGATCAATGAATCAAAAAAATAATAAGCCTGTTGTCAAAAAGCCCTACAATTATGTTTGTTTGTTTTTTAATACCCTGACCATACGCTTTACGGTAATGTACATCCTGAAGGGACAGCAGCTCCACAGCTTCCTGGCCTTTTCACCCAAGTTGTCGTGCATCGACAGTATTCCCAGACCACACATTTAACTAGCTCCAGAAAGCAAGCATTTGCACTGGCTTACTAACATTTGTTTTGCTCAAAGTAAACACTGAAGAGAGGAACTGATATAGCCAAAAGGGCCGTCGGTGTTGCTTGTGTCATGCTAGACAGCTAATTTTAGCTCCCATATTTTCCTGTTGGTGCACAGTGTGGGTGTTAAGTAGTGACAGTGCAGATGGTGCAGCAGTGAAAAGGTCTGATTGAGAGATGTTTTCCTGCAGGATAAACCGTTACTATAGCCAAGGCACCACAGGAACACTTGTGTTTTAAACCCCCACATCCATACAAGTCTCACTTGTGTGTCATTTTCCTTGTACAGTGCTGTCTGAATCACTCCGCAGAGATATCTTTTTCCGCAACTGTGCTGTCCATGCACACAGATCACTCCTAATTGAACAGCTGGGCATCACTGATACATGATAATTGGTCATCAGAGCATGCATTTACCTTGCTATTCAATTAAGCTGTCTTGGGGTGTGACATGGGATGCAATACTTACTAACGTTTATTATCATTGTAACAAAAATAGCCAGTGGATTTCCTACCGAGGTGTTTCCCTGGTGTTTTGAGCCTTGTTTTTTTGTTGTTTTATTTATTTGGAATCACCAATTATTTTTTATTTTCTCCCACCAAGTTTTAGACTCGCCAATTATGCTAATGCATCTTGGCTCGTCGGCATGTCTCCCACTATCAAATATGGGTAGGGTGAGGAAGTAGGACTGGGATCCTCCAATCTCAGCCGCCCTCCAGTCACCCATCATTTACACACTGCAGGCTATACAGCCGCACAAGGGAAACCCGGCCAGTTTAGCCCTCTGTACCCAAGGCGGCGCTAGGCCAATTCTTGGTCACAATCAGCTACTGACATGAGCTGGGATAGAACCGGACTTGTTTTTTTAACTTAACTAAACATTATTTTTTATCAGACATTGCTCTATTTGTTGTTGGTTTGTTTTGGTTTTCTGTGTCTTTGTTTATTTTGGGAGGTGAGATCATGTTTTTAATATCTCCATCTATTTTGCATGTATTTGTGTTTTACTGTGTATTTCACAAACCTACTATCAATGTCAACTAATGACTACTAAGCTATTTTTAAATAATTTAGATATTCCTACAGATACAGGTTAGACTATATGTATACAGAACTGTCTCCATCATACTGCAAAATAATAATGTATATGCCAATAGATTAAAACCTTTGATATTACCTTTTACTGGTTTCATGCACGGTGAGTGATGTGCATTGAAAATAAGTCGTGTTGGCAGAGTCAGATGTGAGATAGTTCTTCCATTATAACCAGTAGGATCTTTTCTCAGTGCATTTGAGGGATGCACTCACGTAATGAAGGGACATGCTGTGTGAACACTAAGACTCATATCAAACCACAATTTTCACCTGCCAACCCAAACACCAATTACGCACCAAGGATGTAATGTTTGGATTCCACGAGGCAGATGTGCTCAGCCCCTGGTAAACACAGACCCTCCATCCAGTGAGGATGGTGATTTGTAAATGATGGGTGGGTCGGAGGTTTTCACTTATTTTGGTCTTCAATCCAAAGATCTTAAATATATAGCCGCTTCTTTTTAAATGTCGGTGGTGAGGGTGATTTGAATAAGCATTTAAATCTAGTGTGTGCTTCAATGCTATAACCCCAAAATAATTTAGATTTTCTATGATTTTCACACAGTTTCCAAGATTTGTTTTATATTCCAATATTACTAGTTTCCTGGCTTACAAGATAATGTACTGTATATTAAGAGAGGAAATAACATAAGGCCCAGTGAATCATGTCTTAATAGTAAGTGGTCTTAATTAAATTAACTTCACACTTTATCTGCAAATTTCAGGCACTTTTGCTAATTTCCTTAATCAAAGTAGTTGTTTCTTATCGCAGTTTTGGCGCACCACCTGTAATGCCCAGATGAGTAACCGACTGATGGCTGATATTTACATGCACATTGCAAATGTCTTTCTTTGTCTTTTACCAAATGCGCAGTTTAGAGAAGGGAATCTCTTCCAAACTAACGCCACTGTGTTGTATATAATAACTATTTCTTACTTCCCCCAACAACACCAAATATTTGTATATTTTGCTATAACATACAGCAGTTTGTGCTTAACCTGTCAGATGTACTCACTGGCCTCACAAACACACAAGAGATGACAGTTTCAAGCCTTTCCAGTAAACTAGATCATAACAGCTCCCTCACAGAACACGAAGAGCAGGTTTCATTTGTAAGCACTGAGAAAAAATGATACCTTTCAGAGCTCTTACTAAAGCTCCCTTATTAAAGAACCGCTGGGTTGCACACCTTCTGAATAAATAATACAGAGCCATATAGAAAAATGTATTCCATCATGTCGCTCAGAGACAAAAGGCAATGCATTTAGAGGTCATATGGTAAAATACCTCCTGCACAGCATACCTGTATCTAGGTCTGGTTTCAGGAGATTTTACTTTCTAGTCCAAAGACTCTCAAATTGTCAGGATAACACCTGTCAACCACAATCCTGACATGAAGACATGAATAATTTTTGAGAAAATATTCTTCCGGGAAATTTCTCAAAGGATGTGAATATGACACCACCTGTATTTTGAGTTTGTCTAGCCTGTTCCTTTGGCTGGTTTCATTCAATAACACAATAGCAATATTTAAAAGTGATTAATAATGTGAAATAAGAAGTGTGTATACAGATCTGTATAAACTCCATTTGGTTTCTCATCCTTTTCTAAGATCCATTTGTGAATATGAATTCCTGCCTTTCACTGTTAACATGTATAAATATTTCAGAGCCTTTATTTAAGACACATAAAGTGCTGATCTCACTACCATTCCAGTACTGTAACTTTGGTTACTTCATACTATAGTTTGTTCAAGAAAACAAAACAACAGCGAATGCTGTGCACAATGAATGCAAGAAATAGATCCAATCAATTAACTTGTCTGAAGCAGTTGTTTACAAGCACTCTCAAATTGTTTCTTCACCAAGAAATTAAAGGACTTGCAAGTTCCATTCTTGTATATTGTCTGTTGCTTCTGTAAAATAATTAACATTTGATACCTGCTGATAGTTGATGCTTTTTAAAAGAACTTTGACTTTAAATCAAAGCTCATCATTCTTGAGTTCCAATCAACGCCCAGTGGTAGCTTTTCATTGGGTAGACCCAATAGTTCCTGGCATAATATCAAGCCAGTTCGTTCATGTGTTGACTTTTGAAAGGAACCAAG
The DNA here is from genome assembly GCF_036373705.1 of Amia ocellicauda. Lineage (NCBI taxonomy): Eukaryota > Metazoa > Chordata > Actinopteri > Amiiformes > Amiidae > Amia > Amia ocellicauda. The sequence continues at coordinate 1,430,583 of NC_089853.1, forward strand.
GCCTTTACTATTGCATTATACAGAAAAAATACATTTTAAGGAAGTAGGCCTATATGTGGGTATGTTTTATATACTTAAATTTAGTGCATATGATTATATAGAAATCAGGTGAATTTCCATAAACCAGAGCATAAAAATTATTCTGGCAGTCTATCTGGCAGTTTATTTCTCCATCCAATGTTTTTAAAGGAATGAACTGATAAGGGAATGAAACCAGCTGAAAATATATGTGAAAATGTATTGATTTACTGACTTTACACACTACATATTAACCCGAAACATCTCCTCTATAAAATCCCTGTAGTCCTGAACAAAAAGCATTATAACTTGTTTTTCGCTTTGTATGTGCAGTTACGACTCTATTTAGCATATTGGTTTCCTTGGAAACTTACAGTACAGTTCAGTAGGGGTACTGTAATGAGTTATGTGCTTATTTCTGTAAATATGTTACTGAATTACATTCATCCAAGATATGATTAGAATATAAGAACATAAGACAGTGTCCAATTGAGAGGAGCCCATTCGCCCCATCGTGCTCGTTTGGTGTCCATTAATAACTAAGTGATCCAAGGATCCTATCCAGTCTGTTTTTGAATGTTCCCAAATTGTCTCTTCAGCCACATCGCTGGGGAGTTGGTTCAGATTGTGACGCCTCTCTGTGTGAAGAAGTGTCTCCTGTTTTCTGTCTTGAATGCCTTGAAGCCCAATTTCCATTTGTGTGACCAGGTGCATGTGTCCCTGCTGATCTGGAAAAGCTCCTCTGGTTTGATGTGGTCAATGCCTTTCATGATTTTGAAGACTTGGATCAAGTCCCCATGTAGTCTCCTCTGTTCCAGGGTGAAAAGGTTCAGTTCCCTCAGTCTCTCAGCAGGACATTCCCTTCAGAACTGGAATAACCTGGATTAGGGCCTATTAGGACAAGGACTAGCAGCATCAGATACAGAGTGTATTGCAGGTCAGAAGTACTTGCATCCTCTCTGTCAGATGAAAGTATCAACAAACTGAAGAAAAAATGTTTTACACACAATGGCTTACACTCCCTCACTCAGATGAAAGTGGTCACTGATATCATTGCATACGGTGTGCTGCAAAGCAAAGCTGACCAATTTGGAAAACAAATAGGCCTACATGGATGTATGTTTTAGTCATACATTACCATATGCACACAATTGGCTCACAAATATATTGAAATATAACTTGTGGTGGATAATATCTAGAATGATACAAGCAAGCATTTAATACTGGGGTGGGTCATGCTCCATCTTTTTAAATAAAGAAATAGATTTTTTATATTAAATGAGTATATTACAAAAAGATTCAGAAAAACACTGACCTACATTTTTCCCATATGAATACATATAGTGTGTGTATGTTCTGTTCTGTAATCTTTTGATAATTCTTGTGCACAAAATATTGTTGAGCGGTTTATGTGAGGACGCCTGAAATAGGTCGGTATCTCAATGCTGAAACAGATGTTTCTTTTTCCCTTCTTGGTCTCTCTCTGTTCTTCATTTGTCCCCACAGTCAGTCAGTCACTAGTTAATGTTTCATTTTAAAGATCCACACCACGGCACAGCTGATGCAATACTTATGAGGAACAAGACGGTGTTATACCTCAGCTTAAAGGGTCATTCATGCACACCATAATAATAGAAATCATGTCTAGTATAAGAAGACAGGGAACACATACAGTGAGGGAAAAAAGTATTTGATCCCCTGCTGATTTTGTATGTTTGCCCACTGACAAAGAAATGATCAGTCTATAATTTTAATAGTAGGTGTATTTTAACAGTGAGAGACAGAATAACAACAAAATAATTCAGAAAAACGCATTTCAAAAAAGTTACAAATTGATTTGCATGTTAATGAGGGAAATAAGTATTTGATCCCCTATCAATCAGCAAGATTTCTGGCTCCCAGGTGGCTTTTATACAGGTAACGAGCTGAAATTAGGAGCACTCTCTTAAAGGGAGTGCTCCTAATCTCAGCTCGTTACCTGTATAAAAGACACCTGTCCACAGAAGCAATCAATCAATCAGATTCCAAACTCTCCACCATGGCCAAGACCAAAGAGCTGTCCAAGGATGTCAGGGACAAGATTGTAGACCTACACAAGGCTGGAATGGGCTACAAGACCATCGCCAAGCAGCTTGGTGAGAAGGTGACAACAGTTGGTGCGATTATTCGCAAATGGAAGAAACACAAAATAACTGTCAGTCACCCTCAGTCTGGGGCTCCATGCAAGATCTCACCTCGTGGAGTTTCAATGACCATGAGAACGGTGAGGAATCAGCCCAGAACTACACGGGAGGATCTTGTTAATGATCTCTAGGCAGCTGGGAACATAGTCACCAAGAAAACAATTGGTAACACACTACGCCGTGAAGGACTGAAATCCTGCAGCGCCCGCAAGGCCCCCCTGCTCAAGAAAGCACATGTACAGGCCCGTCTGAAGTTTGCCAATGAACATCTGAATGATTCAGAGGAGAACTGGGTGAAAGTGTTGTGGTCAGATGAGACCAAAATCAAGCTCTTTGGCATCAACTCAACTCGCCGTGTTTGGAGGAGGAGGAATGACCCCAAGAACACCATCCCCACCGTCAAACATGGAGGTGGAAACATTATGCTTTGGGGTGTTTTTCTGCTAAAGGGACAGGACAACTGCACCGCATCAAAGGAACGATAGACGGGGCCATGTACCGTCAAATCTTGGGTGAGAACCTCCTTCCCTCAGCCAGGGCATTGAAAATGGGTCGTGGATGGGTATTCCAGCATGACAATGACCCAAAACACACAGCCAAGGCAACAAAGGAGTGGCTCAAGAAGAAGCACATTAAGGTCCTGGAGTGGCCTAGCCAGTCTCCAGACCTTAATCCCATAGAAAATCTGTGGAGGGAGCTGAAGGTTCGAGTTGCCAAACATCAGCCTCGCAACCTTAATGACTTGGAGAGGATCTGCAAAGAGGAGTGGGACAAAATCCCTCCTGAGATGTGTGCAAACCTGGTGGCCAACTACAAGAAACGTCTGACCTCTGTGATTGCCAACAAGGGTTTTGCAAGTACTAAGTCAAAGGGGTCAAATACTTATTTCCCTCATTAACATGCAAATCAATGTATAACTTTTTTGAAATGTGTTTTTCTGTTTTTTTTTGTTGTTATTCTGTCTCTCACTGTTAAAATACACCTACTATTAAAATTATAGACTGATCATTTCTTTGTCAGTGGGCAAATGTACAAAATCAGCAGGGGATCAAATACTTTTTTCCCTCACTGTACATTTGGATTCCTTGTGCACAGGTTTGACAACAAAGTGGCAGGCTGTAAAAATTGTTCTTGAATAAACTGCAGAACAAGGTAACCAGCAGGTTACAGCACAGGAATTGTACTGAGATCAGCACTTTTTAGGGGGCTTAAAAAAGGCTCTGAAATATTTATAAATGTTTACAGTGAAAGGTAGGAATATGGTGAATGAAACAAAAATACCTTCAGGACTAAGTGTTCTTTTTTTACCCTTGTAAAATATGAGGTTATTTCCAAGCATTGTATACCCGAGCTCTGTGTCTATAACTGTAATTGGAAAGGAAATAACCAGGGCTTTGTTGCCTTCATTTTCTTTGTTTGACAATGTACAAATGAGCACGCTTCATCACTTCGGCACGCAGAAAACTGCTGCAGTTTTATCTGAAATTACAAGACATTAACAGGTGTACAGCCTGTCTACAAGAGAAATATTCACATCTTTTTTCATGGTCCATAAAATAGCTGCCTTTTTAGCCTGCGTAATTCCCAGTATGGGGCACAGATATATCAAGCCTGCCTACTGAAGGCCTATCTTGTCTGAACACTCCTTCCTAATATGTACCAAGCGCTGCAGAGCAGGTGTTTGATATACTCGCATTTTGTGGCTGTTGCCGGTCATGCTGCAAACAGCACAGGCATAATCAATTTAGGAAGGAATATAAACTGGCACAGTAACATTCGTTTGGTCTGGGACTGACACAGCTCCACAGCAGCTCTTGCATTGTGTTAATCGTGATCATAAATCTTTTTAGTGAGTGTCCAGATTTCCATTTTGAAGATGAAACAAGAAAAGAAACAAAATTTTGAACAATTATTCAAAGTAAGGGTTCTAAAAGCATCGTCAGTTTTGGGGCAGTTAGCTGTCGACAGGGCTCAAACAGTAATGCTTAGTGTGGTGCTTGATCAAGCAGTAACTCTGAGAGAACATCAGAATACTTGAAGATTCACCTGGTGGGAGAGAGTGACGGTGAATACGGTGATTCACAATATAGCCCTGCCAAGTCTGCCTGTTTGGCTGGGAGTCTCATTGGGATCAATGCACTAGCCATTGCGTTCTGACAAGCCTGAAGGAAAAGGACTGCTGGGAAATAACAACTCGCCATTTTTGGAATAACTGTAATCAGAAGAAAACAACAAACAAGCCAAAGCTGTGCCTGAATGTCTCGCATCATATAGTAATAATAATAATAATCTCATGGGGTTTCGGTTCCAAATTTTTCAAGGCACCATGGTTTTACGCTTGCTCGAAGCAGATTGGCAAGGAGCACCTGAAATTGGGAGAGAGCACAAGTTTCATTGGATTAAACTAAAGACTTTACTCTGATATAATGTTTTCTGAATGAGGTAAATTTCCTGGCATCTGTGTCAAATGACCAGTGAGAGGTAGAGGAACACTGGTTGTGTTCTAGCAAGTCAAACCTCTTTCTTTGTTGCAGTTTCATTCAGCTAGAGCTAATGCACTGTTGACAACAGTTCTTTCTCTGCTCTCTTTAAGATGCCTTTCGGACCGTTTCTGACAGGAGATATGGCCCCATCTTCACCTGACAGGGCAGGTCTGTTTTTCCACATTGCCATGTAAAACAATTCATCATTTCTTGACACACCAGGTGTACTTGGAATGAAAACTGCCAAAGGCTTTTATTCAGTTTGCGAAAGAGTTCCTGTGAGGGCATACATATCAAACATACATGAAACAAAACGCCATTCCGTGCAGAACTGAAAAAAGCCAAATAGACCTGACATTTAACACACTGGCTGACAAAGAGACCTTCGCTCATTTCTTCTGTCGATTAATGTGTCCAACTATGACAGAAAGACATCACCTAAAATTGTGAACACTAGCAATTCGCTTCTTATACTTACTATGTTAGCTACCATAGGGAGTGTGGAGGGGTTTGCATGCAGACACAATGTTATGCTTTATGTAGTGCCAATATTTGGAAGCTAGAGGGAATTTATGGTCCAGCTTTTCATGGATTGAACTCCCTTTGAAGTTTGAACTGCCATGGTGCCAGTTAGACTTTCAGTCGATAAACATGTCTTTCTCTTCTCTAAGACATCTATTTCTTTCCAATAGGCTGCCTCCTCTTCACGGGAAACTACAATATTGTCAGGACAGGTAAATGTTTGGAACTCCCTTAACTACTAGGCAAAACAATTAGGAATTGGGAGTTTTGGAAATATACTCTCAGAGCCACTGTTATTGTTAGAAAAGATCTCTTCCTTGCATAGTCACACCATTTCCATGTTATGAGAGAGGAAATTACCTAGAAAAAAGCCTGGCTTGGAAACGGAAAGGGTATCAGCATACAGTGCATCTGGAAAGTATTCACAGTGCTTCACTTTTTCCACATTTTGTTATGTTACAGCCTTATTCCAAAATGGATTAAATTCATTATTTTCCTAAAAACTCTACAAACAATACCCCATAATGACAACGTGAAAGAAGTGTGTTTGAAATCTTGCAAATGTATTAAAAATAAAAAACAAAAAAAGCACATGTACATAAGTATAACACATCCTTTGCTCAATACTTTGTTGAAGCACCTTTGGCACCAATTACAGCCTCAAGTCTTTTGGAGTATGATGCTACAAGCTTGGCACACCTATTTTTGGGTAGTTTCTCCAATTCTTTGCAGGACCTCTCAAGCTCCATCAGGTTGGATGGGGAGCGTCGGTGCACAGCCATTTTCAGATCTCTCCAGAGATGTTCAATCAGGGCTCTGGCTGGGCCACTCAAGGACATTCACAGTTGTCCTGTAGCCACTCCTTGTTATCTTGGCTGTGTGCTTAGGGTCGTTGTCCTGTTGGAAGATGAACCTTCGCCCCAGTCTGAGGTCCAGAGCGCTCTGGAGAAGGTTTTCATCAAGCAGGTCTCTGTACATTGCTGCATTCATCTTTCCCTCGATCCTGACTAGTCTCCCAGTTCCTGCCACTGAAAAACATCCCCACAGCATGATGCTGCCACCACCATGCTTCACTGTAGGGATGGTATGGCCAGGTGATGAGTGGTGCCTGGTTTCCTCCAGACATGACGCTTGCCATTCAGGCCAAAGAGTTCAATCTTTTTTTCTCATGGTCTGAGAGTCCTTCAGGTGCCTTTTGGCAAACTCCAGGCGGGCTGTCATGTGCCTTTTACTGAGGAGTGGCTTCCGTCTGGCCACTCTACCATACAGGCCTGATTGGTGGAGTGCTGTAGAGATGGTTGTTCTTCTGGAAGGTTCTCCTCTCTCCACAGAGACACGCTGGAGCTCTGTCAGAGTGACAATCGGGTTCTTGGTCAACTCCCTGAGTAAGGCCCTTCTCCCCTGATCGCTCAGTTTGGCCGGGTGGCCAGCTCTAGGAAGAGTCCTGGTGGTTCCAAACTTCTTCCATTTACGGATGATGGAGGCCACTGTGCTCATTGGGACCTTCAATGCTGCAGACATTTTTCTGTACCCTTCTCCAGATCTGTGCCTCAATACAGCTCACTCCACTGAAACGGCTCTCCTGGCTGTCACTGACTCCCTCAGCCGCGCTCGGGCAGCCTCCCTCTCCTCAGTCATCATCCTCCTTGACCTCTCTGCAGCATTTGACGCCGTCGATCACTCCATCCTTCTCTCCTGCCTCGCTGACCTTGGGATCTCTGGGACTGCTCTCACCTGGTTCTCCTCCTACCTCAGCAACCAGTCCTACCAAGTGACATGGCGAGGCTCCTCATCCACCCCCCAACCTCCCTCACAGGTGTTCCCCAAGGCTCCGACCTGGGCCCGCTCCTGTTCTCTCTCTACACTCGCTCCCTGGGCCCCCTCATCGCTTCCCATGGCTTCTACTACCACTTCTTCGCTGATGACGCCCAGACCTTCCTGTGTTTTCCCTCTTCTGACCCTCTCATCCCCTCAGGCATCTCTTCCTGCTTGTCTGCCATTTCCGCCTGGATGCACTCGCACAACCTCAAGCTCAGCCTCTCCAAATCAGATCTCCTCTTTTTCCCCCACTCTTCCTCACTTTCTGCTGACCTCCCCATCTCAATCCCCTTGGAATCCACCACACTCTCTCCTTCTTCTTCCTCTAAAAATCTAGGAGTCACCCTCGATCCTGCACTCTCCTTCTCCCAGCACATCACCACGCTGACACGCACCTGCAGATTCTTCCTGAGCAACATACGCCGGATCCGTCCCTTCCTCACCGACTACTCAACTCAGCTACTCATCCAGTCACTGGTCCTCTCCCGCCTGGACTACTGCAACTCCCTCCTGGCCGGCCTGCCTGCATCCACTACCCACCCACTCCAGCTCATCCAGAACTCTGCGGCTCATTTGGTATTCTCTCTGCCACAATTCGCACAAGCTGCTCCACTGCTCCGCTCCCTCCACTGGCTCCCGATACCGGCACGCATTCAGTTCAAGACTTTGACACTCAACTACCGCTGTCTTGACCACACTGCACCAAGCTACCTTCAGTCACTCGTCTCTCCATACATCCCCTCCAGACCACTGCGCTCCTCCAGTGCCAGAAGACTAACTCTGCCTCCTCTCCACTCTCCTTCCTCCAGAGCCGCTCCTTCTCATCCCTGGCCCCTAAGTGGTGGAACGACCTGCCCACCGAAGTCAAAACAGCAGAGTCCTTGACCTCATTCCGGCGCTTACTCAAAACGCATCTTTTCCGACAGCACTTGTAATATTAGTCCTCTATCCCTGCTAGATAGCACTTCAGCTTATTATGCTCCTCGCGTTCTTGATTGTTTTCCTCCTTGCTCCCTTTCCCATAGCCCTCGTCTGTGACCCTACATCTTGACAGCACTTAGCTTTCACCGTCCAGGATGTAGGAAGTCTCTTACTGTACTTGTGTAAATTGTAATTGGAATTTGTAAAATGTACTATTTTGAATTGCTATGTTTTAGCTAAGTTGAATTTGTAATGATTGATGCCTTGTACTTCTCTGTATTTTTGCACTTATGTTGTAAGTCGCCCTGGATAAGGGCATCTGCCAAGAAATAAAAAAATAAAATAAAAAAAATAATAATAAAAAAATATATATATAATAATAATAATAATAATAATAATAATAATAATAATAATAATAATAATAAGTGCCTTTTGGGAGATATATTATGATATTTATTTTTTTCTAATTCACCATTTTGAAATGGATTATTTCTATTTTTATTTCTTCTATCTCGATATTTTTGGTGCCGCACTGTGTTAAAACGTAGAGATAAGGCAAAAGCAAGACCACAAAATGCCAGAAGCACAAAACTCAGCTATCACCATAATCCCTAGGATTGCTGCATTCATTTAATGTGTTCAGTCTCCCAATAGCTGATGACCAAGTTAAAGAAAGTACAGAAAATAATAACAGTATATAACTATATTATTTTTTACTGAATCAAGACAATAGCTGACTGAGGAAATTAGATAAACAGAAACCTAGGAAAAGGAAGGGTGTAGAAAGGAACGGGGATGATAGCATTATGAATATGCTCTTAAAATAGCGCATTAGTGTACAAACCATTTGATGTATTGGGATGTATACTGCACTGACAGGAAAGTAGGGCAAATCATCATGATTAGTATGCAATATAGCCCAACTTAACCACTCGCCTTTCCTCATGAAACTTGGTATGAGGTGAAATCTAAGACCAGAACTGTTGCAGCAGGTGATTAGGGGTTAAAATTGTAAAATAAGGATGATTTGTCAATGGGGGACAACAGGTGCTCACTAAGTAAAACTTGTCAGGGGGTGTTTAACTTTAAAACAACAGTTCTCCTCAGTGAGAAACTGACATTTAGCCAAGGGCAAAATGAACATCCTCAAGGTAAACTGTTATTAGTGTCTCTTTACACTTCCTGCTCAGAGAGAGCTTTTGCAGGCGCTCAGTGAAAGGCTATTGAGAAAGGCAAAGTGTACTAGGCAGTTATATTGTGCACTCCGGTTGAAAAACCAGTGCTTGGAGGCAAGGCACAATGTGCTGAGTCTTGCAAAAGTGAGGTGGGGTGAGTAAGGGGATTAAAGTTACATTGCAGGACATTGTTTGTCTGAGTGGGGGCTTACAATAGGGGCTGTGTCTGTCACCGGCCAGCGCCAGAGTCTGCGTTTGAAGCTCCAGGTGTGACAGAGCAGTGGGGGGCTTGCTGATATATGTGTCTGTGGAGTCTTGTGTGTGCGTGTGTGTGTGTGTTTGTGTGTGTGTGTGTGTAAAGGGTGAAGAGATTTGTGGTGTCCCATGGTACATCTGATAGAATAATAATTTACTTTCCAAAAAAACAAGGTGTAAAAAAGGGGGCAAATGAAAACATACATTAATTAATACAAGAACAATTAGTTTTTGAAAGGTCAACCAAACAAGGTCAAGTTGTGAAAGTTTGCTGTAAATGAATCATTGTTGATTTATTTATGTAGTACTTCCCCTTGAGATAGACTTATCCATGCGAGCTGTGTGAGTAAACAGGTAAGCCAGTGAGCACAGTGGCCGGAACCATGCTGTGTGTTTGCGGAGCAATCATTACACTTTCTATAGTCTTACTGTTGTGGGGGTTATGGCACTTGTCTACTGCACTTTGTGACACACGTAAGCCCTCTCGTTTGTAAACTGTCAGAAATAAAACAACTTCTCCTGACTATCGAAAGCTTCTTGTAATACAACTCCACCAGGAAGGATCAGACACATTAAACACCATCAGGGCTTGCTGTTGCAGTGCAAGGAAGTGCAGCGTGTGATAAACTCATTCAGTCTCCCCGGCAATAGAACATGAGTTATGAACGCTTTGGACCGGAAAACACAAGATTTCACTATGACTCCATGACCATGTTCGGTGAAAATCAATGGTTATCATGTTGTGGAGCAGCTAAAGATGACTACAGGCTACCCTGCTATCATTTTGCTATACATTGTTGCTGGTTCTGTGAAAAAAGTTCCCTTCGGGGCTGTTTACAAACAACCAATCTGTCTGTTAATTTCACAGAAAGAACTAATCTACCTCATGCTCTTTTTGGGAAGTCATTAGTCCTGAAGCTTTTTATTCAGTTATTATTTATACTGAGTCACTTTTTGTGTTCTTGCAAAAAAGTCCTCCTATTAACATGAAGTACACACTTTTATATACCACCTTTCATCCATTCCAGACAAATGTTTAATTGTAATTTCCTGCATTGCAATGGAAAAGGCACCATTTTCTGATGGTAATGTATGTGCCACCTTAGGAATATGCGTAGTTGTAGAGCACTGCTATCACCTGAGGCAAACTCTTTGGCAGGCAACATTCTTCTCGTGTCTGGACAAGAAGCACCCCACTTCCAATGTAAGATACATTCACTCAACTTCTCCTAAAGGGAATGTTCAAGAATGAGACGTGCTAGAAGTGCTTACAGGTCACAGACCTCTGGAGCAAAGCCAGTCTTGGAATCTGACAGCACCTATTGTATGTGTGAACAGCTGGGCCATGCTGCAATGTCATCCTCTGTGTGGTCTGGCACTCTCTTCCCCTGTCTGTCTGATGAGAGAATGTGGCAACAGGACACTGCCATCCACAACAAAAGAAAACATGTTACAGATTTCTCTCTAATACGCATGCTTAAAAATGGCACATCCGGCAGCAGCCCTGCAGGCAGGAAGAGGCAGGCGAGGGGTACAGAGGCTGGGTTACGTCACCAGCACAGCACCGCCGTCCCCGTGCCCCAGCCCTCACTCACAACATGCCTGGGCTGGAGGAGCGAGACACGGAAAGAAATTAAATGAGGGACTGTTTCCCAACCAAACAAATAACTTTAAAGTAACCAAATGTGCTGACAGCTCTTATTTTAACAAGACCCTATGCTGCAGCCTTCTGAGTCACAAACAACATAGGGCAATGCTGCGCCGTGACCCTGCCTACAATAGAAAGTGAGGCCCACATGTTGGACCAGAGCAGTACTACTAATGATTTAGATTCCCTCAAGCACCATGTTCATCCATAATGGGGCTGACTTACTGAGCCTTTGTTGTCATATACAGTTGAATGCCCAAATGACACAAACATGATGTATTTATATCCCTGCATCCATCTCAGCAGGTTCCTGCTTCTTTAGTAACCTTGGCACATATTTGTAATCTTAATTCTTCACTTGGAGGGTTTGATAGAGTCTCAGTGCCATGTGTTCCCATGCTATAGGCAGCCAACCTTAATCATTTTCTGGTGGAACAAATAATGTGATCCCTGTGAAAATGTCAGGTCTGTAATAACTCATCTTCTAAAGGCTGCTCTATCACGAATGCAAAAATTTCAGCCTGTAGGCCTAACTTTTGACTTTGCTGTTTTTTACATGCCTTCAGGGCAGCAGCAGCTAAGAAATAAAAGAAAGACACCAGAGAAGTTTAGAAGTGTCACCTGCTTTCATCTTGATGCTACAGAAAGACATCAGGCAGCAGGCAGGGGCCACTAAGCACAGCAGACAGTGTCTGAAGGTATTCGGATCCATCAATTCAAGCCCTCTTAAATGAAGTCTTCATTAAGAGCAAAAGAAATGAAACAGAAAATATCCCACTTTATGCTGAGGCTTTCTTAGTTATCTCCACTGCATCCACTTCAAGCTTCCAACCTTGCAGTGAACTTTTGCTTGCTTCTTTTTGCATTAAAATGAATCATTGCGGGCTATACAGCTCATATATGTAAGTTGAATATATACACACACTTACGGTTACCTTCTTGAAAGTGTTATGCCGCTATTCATAGCAAACAAACAGTCGCAGCATTTTTGCTAAACACCACAAATTTCAACAGAAAGTGTTCTCAAAAACATTGTAAATAAGTTTGCAATAAATATCGGTGTTTGTACAAGACTGATGCAATTCACCTGCAATTTTCATGAACTTCAAAGAGTCGGTATCTGCGTTGCACAGAAAAGCGCATCCATTCAGATTAATTATAGCCACACACAACAAGTTAATAGCTTGCGAGCTCCCAGGTGCTCGTTCCCCTCATCAGCAGAATCCTAGTGCAGTGTAGTCAGAATATAAACTACAGCATCCCAGTCTGAGCTGGCTGACACAGTTCAGATCTGTAGTTAAAAGTGGGAAGACCCAATTGCCTCAATTCAAGAGCTGGCCGGCCGACCTTGTCCTTTTGTATCCTGACCTGCGATTTGTATTGCCAGCCTTCAACCATTACAAGAAACACAACTCTTTCAAGGTGAGAGCAGGCAGCATGTATGACTTCTTCCAGGAACGGCGCGGTGTGTGAGTCTCGTAATGTAGCTACCAAGCAGCAAAACCTTAGCTGACATGTTGGTAAAGAAAAGCCATAAATCACAACCCAAGCTACAAAGAACAGAAAAGAAAAAACACATACGTATAAATAAATAAAAGAAGAACTGTTTTTCTACAGCCTGGTCTATTAAGAGTGGCAGTTGAATGGTGTGTGCAGTGGTCTATAGCCTGATGTTTTTGTGTCCCACTATAACTCCACGGAAAGGGTTTGGAGACTAGCGGAGTGTGCAGTAATGCTCTGTAGCAAAATATCCAGTACTCTTAATTTCACTGTGTGTGTGTGTGTGTGTGTGTGTGTGTGTGTGTGTATGTATGTTTACACATAATATGCATGGTAAAATGTTTAGCTGTAATCTGTAGTGAATTTTGAAGTTTACTTTCAAGGCTTAAATGTATAAAATTACCTAAATATATAAAATGGTGAGGGCTGAAAAGGAGAATTTGAATACACATTATTAACACTGTATTCTGTATCTGTGAAAGCTGTGAGGCATTATTTTGATCTTTCCACACTGTAATCAAAAAGCACATTTCGTATGCATCCTTGGCAGTTAGGTTGACTCGGTAACAGTGACACAGGGATGCAGTAGTGCCGTCCCGTTGCTCTAAAGCATCTCCATTATGTGAGGAACAGAAGGCTTCACGTGAAAAGTCAGCAGTGTCCAACCAACCTTGGAAAAAGCTGCTGACTCTGCTGAGAAGCCATTACTCAGTCACCAGACCGGCAACTCCCAATTGTCATTAGCAACACTCTTTTATTTAAAGAACACAAAAGCTTATATATATATATATATATATATATATATATATATATACACTCACCTAAAGGATTATTAGGAACACCATACTAATACTGTGTTTGACCCCCTTTCGCCTTCAGAACTGCCTTAATTCTACGTGGCATTGATTCAACAAGGTGCTGAAAGCATTCTTTAGAAATGTTGGCCCATATTGATAGGATAGCATCTTGCAGTTGATGGAGATTTGTGGGATGCACATCCAGGGCACGAAGCTCCCGTTCCACCACATCCCAAAGATGCTCTATTGGGTTGAGATCTGGTGACTGTGGGGGCCAGTTTAGTACAGTGAACTCATTGTCATGTTCAAGAAACCAATTTGAAATGATTCGACCTTTGTGACATGGTGCATTATCCTGCTGGAAGTAGCCATCAGAGGATGGGTACATGGTGGTCATAGAGGGATGGACATGGTCAGAAACAATGCTCAGGTAGGCCGTGGCATTTAAACGATGCCCAGTTGGCACTAAGGGGCCTAAAGTGTGCCAAGAAAACATCCCCCACACCATTACACCACCACCACCAGCCTGCACAGTGGTAACAAGGCATGATTGATCCATGTTCTCATTCTGTTTACGCCAAATTCTGACTCTACCATCTGAATGTCTCAACAGAAATCGAGACTCATCAGACCAGGCAACATTTTTCCAGTCTTCAACTGTCCAATTTTGGTGAGCTTGTGCAAATTGTAGCCTCTTTTTCCTATTTGTAGTGGAGATGAGTGGTACCCGGTGGGGTCTTCTGCTGTTGTAGCCCATCCGCCTCAAGGTTGTACGTGTTGTGGCTTCACAAATGCTTTGCTGCATACCTCGGTTGTAACGAGTGATTATTTCAGTCAAAGTTGCTCTTCTATCACTGCCGCATACTGGATGTTTTTCCCTTTTCACACCATTCTTTGTAAACCCTAGAAATGGTTGTGCATGAAAATCCCAGTAACTGAGCAGATTGTGAAATACTCAGACCGGCCCGTCTGGCACCAACAACCATGCCACGCTCAAAATTGCTTAAATCACCTTTCTTTCCCATTCAGACATTCAGTTTGGAGTTCAGGAGATTGTCTTGACCAGGACCACACCCCTAAATGCATTGAAGCAACTGCCATGTGATTGGTTGGTTAGATAATTGCATTAATGAGAAATTGAACAGGTGTTCCTAATAATCCTTTAGGTGAGTGTATATATATATATATATAAACAATAACTTGAATATTCACTAATTAGAAATGTCAGGTAGCCCAACTTCTGTAGGTGTTTTCTTTTTGCTTTGTGTGTGTGTGTGTGTGCGTGTGTTTTAGGGGGAATTAGTCCCTTAGAAAGGCCTTCTACCGAGGAATCGTGAGATTAGTACACTGTGACATCCAACAACAGTGCGGATTGAGAGCAATACAAAATTTGACATAATTAATTTGGGATGCGTGGACATCAAGTGATCAGTCAACAGCAATAACTTGCAGTGATCCTCCTCTCCTGCCTCGTTGACCTTGGAATCTCTGGGACTGCTCTCACCTGGTTCTCCTCCTACCTCAACGACCGGTCCTACCAAGTGACATGGCGAGGCTCCTCATCCACCCCCAAACCTCTCCTCACAGGCGTACCCCAAGGCTCCGACCTGGGCCCCCTCCTGTTCTCTCTCTACATGCGATCCCTGGGCCCCCTCATCGCATCCCATGGCTTCTCCTACCACTTCTACGCAGATGATGCCCAGATCTTCCTGTCTTTTTCCTCTTCTGACCCTCTCATCCCCTCTCACATCTCTTCCTGTGTGTCTGCTATCTCTGCCTGGATGCACTCGCACCACCTCAAGCTCAATCTCTCCAAATCAGATCTCCTCTTTTTTCCCCACTCTTCCTCACCTTCTGCTGACCTCTCCATCTCAATCCCCTTGGAATCCACCACACTCTCTCCTTCTTCTTCTGATAAGAACCTAGGAGTCACCCTCGATCCTGCGCTCTCCTACACCCAGCACATCACCATGCTGACATGCACCTGTAGATTCTTCCTGAGCAACATACGGCGGATCCGTCCCTTCCTCGACCGACTACTCGACTCAGCTGCTCGTCCAGTCCCTGGTCCTCTCCCGCCTGGACTACTGCAACTCCCTCCTGGCCGGCCTGCCTGCATCCACTACCCGCCGCTCCATCTCATCCAGAACTCTGCGGCTCGTCTGATATTCTCTCTGTCCCGATTCACACACGCTACTCCACTGCTCCGCTCCCTCCACTGGCTCCCGATACCGGCACACATTCAGTTCAAGACATTGACCCTCACCTACCGCTGTCTCGACCACACTGCACCAAGCTACCTTCAGACACTCGTCTCTCCATACATCCCCTCCAGACCACTGCGCTCTTCCGGTGCCAGAAGACTAACTCTGCCTCCTCTCCACTCTCCTTCCTCCAGAGTCGCTCCTTCTCATCCCTTCTCATCCCAGTCCTTGACCTCCTTCTGGCACTTAACAGTGCAGTGTTTTTTGTCTGCGCATGCAGTCATCAAACACGAACAGCATGTGCCTGTGCAGCCGCCTGAATGACAAGGACACATTATGTCAGTCTACAGCTCCACTGTTACCTTTCCTTTATTATAGTAATGACTCCCATCCTGAGTGATCCCCACAAGCACCAACAACCCCCAAATGAGCCCAGCGATGCTCCTTATCTGCTCCGGGCCTCCTTCAGTTTTACTAGAGCTGCTGAGACTGAATTACAAGGCAGTGAACTGAGCGCGGTAATTTAGAGAGCTGTAATAAAAATGTTCTGAATCCCACTTCAGGAGCAAAAGCCTCTGCCTATTTTGTCTGACTATGTGCACCTCCTTGAATAATATTAACTCTATGGATGTCCATTACAAAAGGGGAACTTTTCAAGCTAAACTTCAAAGTCTAGTTACTGGGTAAAGAGTCAAAAGTGAGGCTGTTAGAGAGGGAAAGAAAAAGGCAGAGAGCAACAGCGAGTTTTCTGACCGCCTACAAGAGGCTTTATTAACACCAGTTTCTGACAATTACTTCTCATAGGTTAATGGTATTGCATAGATGTATTGAGTTTCCATTTGATGTTCCCTGGCATTAAAAAACAAAAGCCATTAATAATACCTGAGAGGGATTGAAGCCGGGCTGATTTCTGATTCCATATCCTCTTTTCCACAGCATTTGAAGCAATATTTTTTCATCTTGGTCACCAGCAAGAATGGGACAGGACAGCACAGTACTTCACTTCAACATGCCCACCAGGTTTCCTGAACTCTGCCTTGTTTTTAAAATGTAATGTTTACGATCCAATTTATTGAACGCACGCTGCTAAGTAACAAATGGCTGATGTCCATAGTGTTTTGCAAAGCAATGCATCAGCCGACGAGCTGGAATAAAGAAATGTGGAAAAGATCACGTTTTCTTCCTTTAAACAGACGCGTGTTTATTGTTTATGTCCGATGTAGTCAGACACTTGACTCGAGACTCAGGTTGCCTGGCTTGGAGCCTTAATAAACTGACAGAAAAGAGATAAGTTTTTAATGTGAACATAAAATATTTATGGCAGAGGGGCAACACATGATGGCAAGTGGTTGCTTCTTGGAGGACGAACCCTTGGATTGCCAATTGCTGATTCTATGAGTTATGGAAATTTGTCTGATTTCCATGCCGTAAATAAAAGCAACCTCTCCCTCTAAAAGCAAATCCTAATTGAGGTACAAAGCAAAGACACTGACATATATCTATCACTGTGTGAGATTAACAGAAATTAACATGAGATGAACTGCTAACATGCAGCCAAAGGCGTATTAATCCTAATCCTTAAACTAACTGTATGACTGGGCTTGGTTTAGGACTGAAAAAAAATAGTTCAAATATGTATAGGTTGAGATAGGAATGGTTTTATGATTACATTTAGGTTGTTTATGAGTAATATTCACCACATACATGTTAGGACAGTTAGACAGTGCTTCCACTCTCTAGAGATGAGGAGAAAAATAACTACCTCAAGAACAGATAATGCTCCAGTAATCCTGATTGAATTAGACCTCTTTCTTCAGTGTGTCCCAGGTGTTTAATCTGAGCCGCACAGAAGTTCCCCGTTATTTTCCCCGAAACAAACTTTGTTTTTTAAGTAAGTGGCACGAAACTCCGAAAGCCTCTTGGCTTAGCCTCATCCCATTCAAACAACCAAAGTAAACACTCAGCACTTATCAGGGATGAACTTAACAATACTCATGAAAATGGAAGACATTGCTCTGTTCAGTTGCACACTGAGGATTTGTGGCAATAACTGCGCTGGGAGGCTTGGAACGTGTGATCCAGGAAGAGCCACGTGTTTGGTGTCACATGTCACCGCTCAATCCCCATTGCAGATACACACAACATTCAAACACAAACAGTGCCGGCAGACCCCTGTCATCAAAGCGTCATGTGGAACCGCAGCGGAATAGGTAACAAGGCAAAATCATCCACAGCATCGCCCACGAATCTCCTGATGTAAAGGATTGCCCGGAGTTACATTTAAATATTCTTTCAGTTTTTTGTTTTTTTAAGTTTATTTTATTAATATTATTATTATTATTATTATTATTATTATTATTATTATTATTATTATTAATGAAACAGGAACCAAGACTGTAAGCGTCTCTGGTGGCTTTGATGTGCAAATCACATCCCGTTGTATGGAAACTGAATTGTGCTTAGATCTCCAAAGGGAAACCCTTAATATACAAGGAACAGTAATTAGGCTTGAGGATGTCAAACGGCACAAATCCAACCAGATGCCAAGGTCAGCCGAGTTTTTATCAGACCGCTCCGGAGGGGAATGAAGAAAAAAAAACTGTGAGAGGAGCTTACAAATGTGAAACTGATGTTTAATTAAAATAACATAAGAAGAACATAAGAAAGTTTACAAACGAGAGGAGGCCATTCGACGCATCATGCTCGTTTGATATCCATTAATAACTAAGTGATCCAAAGATCCTATCCAGTCCACATCGCTGGGGAGTTTGTTCCAGATTGTGACTACTCTCTGTGTGAAGAAGTGTCTCCTGTTTTCCGTTTTGAATGCCTTAAAGCCCAATTTCCATTTGTGTCCCCGGGTCCGTGTGTCCCTGCTGATCTGGAAAAACTCCTCTGGTTTGATGTGGTCCATGCCTTTCATGATTTTGAAGACTTGAATCAAGTCCCCACATAGTCTCCTCTGTTCCAGGGTGAAAAGGTTCAGGTCCTCAGTCTCTCAGTAGGACATTCCCTTCAGACCTGGAATAAGTCTGGTTGCTCTGCTCTGAACTGCCTCTAGAGCAGCGATATCTTTCTTGAAGTGTGGAGCCCAGAACTGTCCACAGTATCCAGATGAGCTCTAACTAGTGCATTGTACAGTCTGAACATCACTGCCCTTGTTCTCAATTCTACACTTTTGACAATATACCCTTGCATTGTGTTTGCCTTTTTTATTGCTTCCCCACATTGTTTGGATGGAGAAAGTGAGGAGTCCACATAGACTCCTAGGTCTTTCTCATGCGTTACTTCATCTAGATCTATACCTCCCATAGTGTCATTATAGTGGACATTTGTGTTACCTGCATGTATTACCTTGCACTTGTCCACATTGAATTTCATCTGCCAGGTGTCGGCCCACAACTGAATATTATCTAAGTGCCTCTGAATAGCCTGTGCTGCCGAGATTGTATCTGCTGAGCCACCTATTTTAGTATCATCTGCAAATTTGACAAGTTTGCTAACTATCCCAGAGTCCAGATCATTAATATAGATTAGAAAAAGCAAAGACCCTAGTACTGATCCCTGTGGAACTCCACTAACAACCTCACTCCAGTTAGAAGCAACTCCTCTAATCAACACCCTCTGCTTCCTATACATCAACCAGTTCATAATCCATCTACTCCAAGATGCTCCTCTATTTTCTGTCTAATAATTGTTTCCAACATTTTACAGGTGATGCAGGTGAGACTGATTGGTCTGTAATTTCCTGGCTCAGTTTTGTCCCCTTTCTTGTGGATTGGTATGACATTTGCCGTCTTCCAGTCATTTGGCACATCCCCTTTTCTAAGTGTCATTTGGAATATCTCTAAGATATAAAGACAAAGGAATGTTCTTGTAGGGCAGGAGAGCACAGGAAATCAGGGCTATAATCAAGTGCCCCTCACCAAGACTGGGCATTACAGATCATCACTGATCAATCTGACTTTTATATGTGCAGTAATAAAACAGCATGAGGTCTTTACATGCTGCACAGTGCAGATGACCTCTGAAGCCAGAAAAACCCACTTCTTCATTCATGATTTGCATTACCTCAAGCATGTTTTCACAGAGGTGCAATGAGGACAGGTCCAAAATCAGCAACTGACTGAATATAAACTAACCACATGGGAATAGAAAAAAAATCCCCAATTTAAATACTCCACGGTTCTGCTTTCTCAATTCATGCGAGGGCTACAAGCATGTGTTAAATAAATAGATGAGCTCCACAAGCCAGAGCTCTCGGCCTCTCCGTACACCGACTGTTCACTCACTGGAGCCAGTGTCCTCAAACACGTCTGCCACGCAGTGAAACAAAATAAGCTCTGTCCTCCGACTGCTGGTCTGCAAGAGCTGAAGAATTTAAACTTGGCTGCTTTTCTTTCTAAACTTTTATGTGATTATGAATTATTCTGCAAAGTAAATGTCTAATTATATAGAGCAGTACAGTAAAAAAAAAAACATGGGGGCTATGTGAGCAGGGTACAGCACTGAATATCAGAATGAATTTAAACTCCTCTTTCAAAAGGTTACTGAGGAATACAAAGTCACAACGAGATTCCGAGATAATTGGCATCCGTGGCGTTTTGGGTAATTATCGGTTAGTTAATAATTTGGTTTGATTTCTATTATGCTTTTTAAAAAAACTAAAAAAATATCTATTTTTAAAAAAATAGTGGGCTGAAGGAGATGAGGTTCATTTGCAGATTTTGGCATCCCTGTTGATTTTCAAATACCCTATAGAAGGAGCCTCTGGTTCGATATACACTAAGCACTTGTGTCTTCAGCCACTTCAGCGATGAATGGAAATCTGGCTCAGGTCCAGGGCCTGCAAACTCTTGAGTTTCTTGCACATTTTCTCTGTCTGCTTTACAGAAGAATACAAACAGTGCTGTTCTCTTGGGTTGCTCTTTTCCCCCTTTCCTTCCATCGGTCAAACATTTTAAAAGGAGCATGAAAATCCATTCAAACTCCTCAGAATATAAGTAGATGCAGTGAATTTTGTTAGTCTAATTCAAATCAGCAACATCATCATCTCAAATGGCTCACGGGCAAGGCTGACAAGGTTTTGTTTTGGCTTTAAAATATTAAAGGAGGATTTTAA
The DNA here is from genome assembly GCF_036373705.1 of Amia ocellicauda. NCBI lineage: Eukaryota > Metazoa > Chordata > Actinopteri > Amiiformes > Amiidae > Amia > Amia ocellicauda. The sequence continues at coordinate 1,451,229 of NC_089853.1, forward strand.
GTTAAGGTATGGCACTGGAAATAAAACGGAAATTGCAACACTACGTACTGTGAATAGATGTAACAAGACACACTGGGTTCTTACACAGGTGGAATGGAAATGTGGTGATTTGGTGTAAATTAGTAATATATTACAGTATTAGCCCTGCACACAGTGGGCCGACAAAAACGGTTTATTAATTCAGCACGGTTTGTTTTTCACATCTAAATTGCAGATCATAAGTGACATAGACCTCAGCTCTGAGTCTGATTGACAGTGAAAGTGCTCAGCTATCAGCTATGACAAATAAGCCAAACTGAAGCACATATGCAAAGAGAGGACACTTCTGTGTCCCCAGAAGGAGCACTTCATGTCAAGGTTACACAAAGACTGCAATTACTAATATATCTATAGATGTTCTGTTCTTCTTTGGTGAAAAAATGTTGCCTTTATGCTTTCCACGCAACATCCCTTCGAGAAACAACTACAACTTTGCCGCAGACCAAGTCATAGCTGACATTAGTTTTCACATCTTAGAAGAGCTGGTGACACAATGAGGCCATAATCGTCCTGTGCCCACACTGTAAAAGGGATAATTATGTTTCCTACTTCTGGAATAGATCAATCAGCAGGACTCCGGGAACTTTGGCCATTCTAGTTTTTTCATATTTTCAGAGTCTTCTGACAGCATCTGACAACTTTTACTGCACTGAGCGATCATTACTTTACACTGCGGTAGGTCTGCTCCGGGTCTACAGCTACTCCTGGAGAGTCACTGCCCTTGCTGGTTTTATTGGGTGTTTTTAAATTGTCACCTGCTTTAAAACTAGAAGTAGTGTTTTACTTCACCAATTCTGTTCAGGATCACTTTGATTGTATGAAGATCTGCTGGGTTTCTCACAGCCCTTCTTCTGTGCCATCACCAAATAACAGCCACCATGAGTTCAGGCTAGAGGTGATTTTCTTTTGAAGACAATCCATAGCAAGTTGCGTAAAAGGAAATATCATTACCGACATGTTAGTATGAATATAATCAAAATAAAACATTTGACTGCAGTCAGCAGCCACTCATTGCCTCCACCCCCTGTGATATTGCTCATTCTATACTCGTGCTTTGCTTCTCTGTTTCCTTAACTGCAAGAAGCCCCCCCTAATAAGAGCCACATCTGGTCGGCCATGTGTAATGTACATTATAGAGGACGTTCACAGAGGCTTTCAAATGTCATCAGCAGCAATTTCCCAAACCAGCACAGAAGAACTGCTGCTCTTTATAAATCTGAGAGTAATGCACATTAACAGAGGTAGTACAGAATCATTTTGATCAAATATTTTTCTAATACAACTCGTTTTGTTTTGTTTCAGGACCTCCTGCGCTGACGCGGGAAAGATCTGTGCAGGAGTGATCTATATTACACTGTGAACTATATCTTCTTAATTAATCATGACAGACCCTATAAATAGCGCGATGCATTTACTTCTTTGTGATGCGCCAAAACGGGACATGCCTCCAGAAACTCATATTTTACATAGTTTGCACTCACAGCTGATATTCCTGTCCTCTGTAAGCTCAGTCACACACTTGTGGGGTTTTTTCTCCTGAGAAAAAGCAACTTTAAGTCCCAAGAAAACAGGACCTTCTACAGAAAGCCAGGAGGATCCGATTCCTTTCAAACTGTAATGTAAGGCAGGCATTTACTTTTCCTGCTCACATCCAGGACAGCACACACCACACACAATCAATAGGCAGAATGTTATTGCAAAGAACGATATTAAAGGAGATGAGGGTTTACAGAAGTGTGCGTCACTGACAGGCTGAACTCCACACCTGCACCGCAGTGGCCCATATTAAGTGGGTGGCTGATGGGTTGCCACAGTGATATTAAGTTTTGTAAAATAATAATAATAATAATAAAATAATAATAATAATAATAATAATAATAATAATAATAATAATAATAATAATAATCACCTAAAAATACATTTGCAGCATGAAGTACATCATAGTGTACTTTGAATTTGTATTAAAAGCCCAAAAGTTCTGGAATGTTCTACTGTTGCTTTGTGTGTCCTACTTTCCTTTCCCTTGTACTTTTTCCTTATATTTTCATTTTATATAATTATACTTTTAATTTGCAGGGATTGCAATACATATTTCTTACATGTTAATAAACTGTGACTTTTAACCCACTCCTCCTGTATAAATAAATATATATTAGTTATAAGGGTCTCTGAATGGAAACACAATACAATTAAACTCCATTGCAAGTTATGAAGGGAAAAAAAAAACAGACAATGAACTCAATGTAAATGCGTAAATCAATATGTCCAAATTGAGCTGGTTTGGCTAGCAAGTAAATGTAGTCTTATTCTGTATCCCTCTCCCCAGTGCTCCCACAGCTCTGAGAACATTTTGGTTGATATCAGCAGGTAATTCAATATGTGCCCCATTGTATTTGAGCAGACTGGTAACCTTTGGTTCATTAGTGTATGGCATCGTATTTCTATTTCCCCCGGCTTTTCAAACAACGGCAGTTTTGTATACCCCCTAAATCAACTGCCTGTTTGTCTCCCAGCCTTCCCCATTCTGTAGCTACTGCCATTCATAGCTGTAACGTCAGGACTTGAAAAGTTCAAATCCAAAAAACTAAAAATCAATTCTGCTCATCTACCACCCAGAATATGTGTACATATCTTGGGATGAGATGCTATCTAGCAAATCAGAGATGGAAAAAACAATTAGCTTTATTCCACAAAGAGCTGGGAAGAACAATAATGAAAAGGCAATTCTGAAGAAAGTCTGGCTATGTTATTATGTATTAGGGGTTTTAATAGATGTATCTCTTTATTTCAATATTATTCATGTACTAATCAGAATAAGCACTTGATCATGACGGCAGTTCACACATTTCACTTGATAATACCCCATAGCCTCTACAAACTGTGTAACAGGCAGTTGTGTGAAACCAACACAGATCCCCATATTTGTATATGTCTTCTAGTTCTATGCTATCTGTATCCATTGCAGTTTGTTAAATGGGAGCTGGGAACAGTCAACGTATTTATTTATTTGTTTGTTTATTTTGATCACAGGTAACTTTAGGCTTTGTCTCGCACTCGGCTCAGAAAAGATGCACATTAATTGATGCGTTATACAGCCGATGTTGCAGTCAGGTGTCTCCTGAGATTTCTAAGTCCTCAGCTGGAATGAGAGGCTAATCAGTTACTGGGAGATTTCATCAGTTGTCATTCTTCAGTTGTCACTCTTCGTTTTTCTTGCTCGTGGGTGGTGAGCCAAATTCATGTAGTCTATTTGTACTGTTTAAAGTAGCATTGTCAATTTTCATTCAGAATTAATTAATCGATCAGGCTTGATGGATTCTTTAGATGCTGGCAGAAGGTCTGGCATGTTACTCTTTCACCTTCCCTTGCTCCCTCAGACCTGAACTGAGAGTAAAACACAGAAATGCTCTTTTGCGTTAGTGACTTTGGGGTCTTATTGTTGTCTGCAAGCTCATTAATTAACAAGATCCTTGGGAACAGGTGAGAAACTTCACTTCTTTCTAGGCCTCACAATATCTTCTATCGCTATGGCACTGTAGTTCAAACCTGACAGTTTAAGGCAAGTTCTTCCTAGAGATATAATAGGGTTTTTGGTTTGGCTGAGATAACAGGACACTTGAATTCTCACACTCACAACTTACACACCAGAGAGCAGGGATGAATTGCAGGAGCCTTGCCCTTAGTTTGTCATCCAGAACATAACCAAGAGTCATAACCTTGACTTAGAGAGAACCTTAAGCTGAAACGTCTTCAAAGTTGGTTCGTTTTGAAAAAGCACTTTATAGCAGCAGTCGGCCTGAGACACAAGGCATTCTTGATTTATTTGTTCACTTTATACGCTCTGTTAATTTTTGTAATGGAGTGAAACAGTATCCGCCTTGAAGAAGAGGAGAAAAAACTGCCAAGGTCTGTGAAGTCAACCGCACACATTGCCAGAAACACAATGCAAACATCAGACATTAAAGTATTACAAATCACGAGTTGGCTAAGTATACTGGTTATATCCCTAAGACTGCGTAGTTATTGTTGGATGCTATTCACTAGAGGTTTCAGCTTATCCAGCAATTCTCATATTTGATCGTTATTATATGTAAGACTCATCAGCTTTGCCAATTTTTTTCTGAAGCTTTGTTTGCAACACTTATAGTTACATTAAACTTAAATTTAATGGCTTGAGATGTTTTTTCAAAAGACATACTCATGACAGGTGAGGTCGAACTGCACAAGAAAACGTTAAAACTTAGAACAATTAATCTAAGCTAATGAGCATGTGGCATCTTAATTATAATAAATATGTTTGCCCTACTGTCAAACTCACAAGGACTGTGTTTATGCAGATTATATGACGCAGAATTTCCTACACCCCCCCACCACAATCCCCACCCCTGTATTTACAACATGTGCAGTGAATTGATGTTTAATTAACAGAACCAGGGAAAGTGCACTGCGAAGGCTTGTACTAGGACTCAAAGCACAGGACATTTTCTTATTTTGATTAATGGATCCATTACTGCGAGACATTTAAGATAATTGCTACAAAGTTTAATATTATGCTATTGATTGTATTGCAATGCATTGACATTCTTCAGGGAGGGTAAGGCAAATGCAGTTTCATCACACATTCTGCAAAATCTAAATAATCAGTGGAATCTGGGTTGCAGTATTGGAAAGGGTACAAAGGAGCTATCTGACCCAGCAGACACCACTTACAAAAGCTCTGTTCAATATCCGAAGAGGTTAATTTGCCCGTTTCCCCAGTCTCAATCTTTCACTCTTTCACAGGTAGATAGTTTTGCTTTGCTGTAATTTGAAAGTTCTGTCAACCGGATTCTCAGATAAGTGAACAAATGAATTCTGAACAAAAGGAAATAAAAGCATTTCCAACTGAAAATGCAGTTTTAAACTGAAAGCCATGTGATAGCTGATAACATTTCATAACCTGACATGCACGAAATAAGATGTCATATCATGAAACCTCCTCTCCAGTTCAAAGAATGCTGTACTATGATGCAGTTTGAGCTTCAGCCCAGGAAGTGGAACCTTAATATACATCAAGTGGCCAACTAATTATTATTGTTTTCCTGAGGGTAGTCAAACCATCTAATCTGGTTTTAATTCCCACTAACGCATATTAATAATGTCTACAAAAGTCTCACAATTCATATTATGTAGAGTTTGAGCTGTTTTGTTAAATTGACCAACTTAAAACAGGCAGAGCAATTTAGAAAATATTGATGTAGAGAAAGTGTAATAATAAAATCATTCCCGTCGTGGTAATAGACTTGTGGGAATCGTTTCACTTTGGGGAAAAATGAATATACAGTATATGACTAGCCTTTCAACTGTTTGAGATACAACAGCATTCATGAAAATGTGACACCTGTCTCTGTATCACTGAATATTCAATGTATTTATTTATTTGTATGGTATGGTAAAAGGCTGTCAACAATGTATGTCACAATGCTATGAAATCGTGTCTAGCTGAATGAGTTAAAATTGTTAAAAATATATATTATTTTAATCCTGCAGCAAGGACATAAAGAAAGACCTTCACAAACTCAGAATCATGCCTCTTTAAGAAAGGATTTTTTCCATTTATGTAGCAAATATTACATTTATTGGAGTGACTAAATTCATATTAATCCAGATTGCAGCACAGAGAGGGAACACTGGGAAGCAGCCGACAGATTAATCTCAGTGTTTTCGAAGGTCAGCAAGCATGAAGGTGTGAGTTTTTTTCTTTCTTCCAGTTTCTCCTTGTTTTCTCCAGAACTGCGGTTCACATTTGCTGCTTTTCCTCAAAAAGGTCATCAGGGAGTTCTTACAATTACATGGGTGTCTCTGAGAAACTGTGCATTTCATGGGGATTAATAAGGTCTCAAGTATACAATGTAAAATACGTTTGCTGATAAATGTGACCCACAAAGGAACCATAACCAGGCAACGACCCCCACGCTAAAGTTAAAAGTAAGTCATAAACACTGCCACTCTGGGCTTTTGTAATATTTATACATTTACACTGGAGGCTTAAACTCTACTATACAATCACTTGTAACAATAATCCCATTGATTTGCTTCATTAGTTTAAATTCAGTGTGACCATAATGAGTATTGTTTTGTTTTTGTTGTGTGGGTTGAAAATAAAATATCTGCTCTTCTACAGGGATTGTAATTAGCCTGAAAAAAAATACCCTTCTTTCTGTTCCTTTGAAATCTCTCATAATGAAAGCGACTTTCATGTTATTAAGAAATAACAGTAAGTAAACAAATACATAGGAAGTAGGTGCTCAAATTACATTTATGTCATGACTTTTATGCAGGTCTTTTCTGGAAATGCAGTTTGATTTATTTTTACAAGACAAATCATAATGTTGTGCTCAGATGATTTTAAATAGATGTAAGTGGCTCAGTTGTGTGCTGTGAGAAAATGAGTTTTATGGAATTCTACACTGTGTAGAGCATGAATTTTAAATCATTGTTTTGTATTTATAAAGAAAGGGGTATTTCTTAAGAACCGTATACACTGTTCTTTTTACCCTGCTCATACCAAGGCAAACTACTATTTTTGTAATCTGATGACTATGTGGGTATCACCTACTACATAGTGAGTAATGCTTTATTGATTCTTTTTCGTCTCCATTTTTTGGTTTTCTTCAAGATTTTGGATAGATAATACTGCCAGTTGAACTTTATTGCTCTGCTTTCTTTGTGGGAAAGGTAGAGAGATAGCAAACCAAAACATTTTCTTTTATTTTTCCATCAAAGTAAAGAAAACAAAATCATACTATATTCGTCTTAGTTTTTGTTTGTGTTCCCTTTCTGGAACTGAGCAGATGATTTAAGATCTAAGTGTCTAAAATACCCCTCAACAGGGACAGATGAGAGCTGATAAACCCATACCAGGCTTGCTCTTATATCTTTGGTTCCGCTGTAAGATGCTGCTATAGTTTGGCAGGTTCCATACTGTGCCGTCATGAGGTAAAAGGGGAATCGAGTCGTTTATTCTCTTAGGACTTGGAGAATATGTTGCAGGAAACATCCTATCGCAAAAACTTCGAGTCATATTCAAATGCCACATGCAGTACAGTCAGCATTTATTTTCTAGGTTGTGTCGGTGCGTGATCACAGAGTTTATATGAAGAGGGCTGTTGTTCTAATTGAAAACTGATCTTCTCGTACCTGACCCGTCTGAAATTTCAGATCGCGCTTTAATTAAAACCCCACTTTGTTTTGTTTGTTCCCAGCAGGTTGCAAATGATTACTGTGAAAAATGGTGATCATTAAACCCAGCCCTGTGAGTGGTCCTGTGGACGGAGATGTCGTATAACGAGGACTGAGCGATGAGGAATCGGCCCCGCTTCCCATTGCCACAGCAGGTAGGTCGTTAGTAACGTGGAAGAGGTAGAATACAGACAGAGCATTATTTCGAACATTTTTCATTCCAATTCTAAAGAAAATAAAATCCTTTATTCATTCCCCATTGCTTTGTACAATTTGCATTTATTTGCATGCATTGTTAATTATTTTATTCAGAATATCCCAGCTCAGTCCCAGGGATCCTGTTTCAGCCATAAGAACATCAGAATGTTTCCAATGGAGAGGAGGCCATTCACCCCATCGTGCTCGTTTGGTGTCCATTAATAACAATTCACACCTAACTTGCTCCAACTGGATCCACTTGGCACAACTCACTTAACTGAAATCCTGCTAGTCCTAGACTAAATCACCTTTCCTTCAACCTATTTACTTTCACCAACTCAGCAGATGTACTGAATTGACTTAAATGAAGGCAAACTACAGACAAGATTAACTTCAATTAAGGCAGTTAAAACAAAATCAGGAATGCTCAGACTGAAACTAGGAACACAAGACGGCTGCCTCTCACCTGTACTGTCCTGTGTCTGTCTGTGGCAACTTGTAAATACTTCTGTTTCCATAAATGGGGTAACAGTGGAGCATTGCTTATGCAGCCCATTAGTGAAGTATTAAAGGCTCTTGTAAATCAATCTTTTCCTTAAACACACAGTTCTCAGTGCGGGTCTTTCTTTAAGCACTGTTACACTTACACTGAAGAGCACTGCATGTATTCACAAAATCAGCCATGAGCTTCATAGACAGAGCAATGGTTTGAAACCATTTGCACTACAAACAGAACCATCTAAAACTAACTTCATTTATTTGCTTTGTTTTCTGGTTGCTTATAAATACATAAAATAAATTACTTCGGTAATGACTTTTTGTATCCAGATGCTAGAATATTCAATTAGTCAACATACTGTATATGCAATACCCCTTAATCGACAAATCTGGATGTGTGCCATAATTAAGGTATCACATCATAGCGTGTGTGTATTAGTATTTAAAATAAGAGATTACATTGAAACCAAAATGTTTAGGTTGAAAATGAGTATGGATTACTATGGGGTGACTGTTTGTGTTTTGTTATAAGAACATAAGAAAGTTTACAAATGAGAGGAAACCATTCAACCCATCGTTCTCGTTTGGTTATATGTTAAATGCCACTGTACTAAGAATACAGTAAAACGGCTTTGCTCCATCTGAGCTTCTCTCTTAACAGTACACACCTAGAGACGTCTGGCGTCTTTGAAGGCAGACCTGTAATGGAGTGGTTTCTAATTGGTTTACATTTCTGCTGCCTTTCAGTGATAGAAAACAGAGAAATACACAGGACATAGCATACTGCAAAATAATGAAGTTAATGTTTTGTAGATGACCGTCAGGTACAGCGAAAACTGAAACCGAAAAAATATGTATTTTCTGATGCTACAAAGCAAACCAGTTTATTATAATTATTACTTCATGGATTGATCTGTTTTGCATTCCAGAGGCTTGAAAATTATGCACTGAAGAAGAAAAAAAAGTATTTTTTTAAGAAGCAATTGATTTCTAATAAATTACAGGTAATGTGACCACAGAAGGCAGTACAAACTGTTGTATCAGGCATATGAAAAAAGCTCGACACCAGATGAGTTCTTAAGGGAATCCCATTTCTCACTTCAGAAAATGCATTGCTTATTAGAACAATTTTCTTAAATAACATGAACGTAATCAAATTGTACGGAATTAACAACAATAAGACGCATCAATTCAATGAAGCAGTCGCTCTCATGCAGCAGTCTCCCAGTTGAAAGCAAGCAGCACACTTAAAAGAAGGCTTTCTCTAGCTACTCTAAAGAAGGCTCCTTATGTGCTTGATAAGCAGCCAGAAACTGTCACCACATCCGCTTTATTTCACTTTCTATAATCATCATGTACTGTTCTTTACACAGGGATTATAACCAAGGTTTAAAAGAGACGTAGGTCCTGCATGAGGCACTACGAAAAGCAGAAGCGCGTGATGGTTGAGCTGGGTGTTAAAGAGCTTTTGTTTTTGTGTGGGTTGTCACAGGCTTTCAGATCAGAGCCTGCTACTGCAGATATTATTGCAGATGCTAGACAGTAAGATTCAGATATGAATATTCTCAGCATGCTTTAAACTCTGAAGATCACCATCGTTTCAAAGTGCTTTGTTTAGAAGTTTGAGTTAGAAAGCAGTCATTGTTTGAGTTCCCACACAAAACAGGATTCCCTTGAAGTAAGAAATGAAACAAAATCATTGAGGTACGATGATTGGGAAGCACATAGACCTTGATTTTTGAAAATTATACGGTAGCAATATCCTTTCTGTGCTTGTAAAGGAATACCACTTGACTGTGTAAAGGTCATTGCATTGCATAAACATAAAAACTCTTCGTTAAACAATCTTTTCTTTCTGCTGGTGGTTTGTACAATGAGAATTAGAATACTAAAAACCTTCTAAAACCTACAAAAAAAATCCTGTCGAGTTTAAAAATAAATTCGAAAAGCATCTTGTGTTCTCTGTATTGCTGAATCAAATCAAATCTGAAATGAGAAAATCTGACCACAGACACGTAATGGTACAGATAATAATGAGGTAATGAGTTAATTACCTAAATTATATTTTAAAATTAAATGTAATAGGGTTAGGGTTCAGAATCCCCAATAAACTATGGCTTTTGTTAAGGGTAGGCTGGCTTTTATACTGACTGATAGATTTGCGTGGGGCTAGCTTTAAATGTTGGTGTTTCCTAGGGTTGGGGTACCAAATGGGGTGGGTAATATATGGATGTAATACAATGGGTTACAGTGGGAAGTCTGATCTCTTTGCACTACAATGCAGTATTACAGTTCAGCATAAGGATTCTAGATATTATGTAGGTGTTATCTTTATGTGTATCCATGTATGAAGTAAAGATTTCATGTTTAAAGCAGCCTATTGTTGAAATACAACAAGGCACAGCTACTTAACATATACTGTATTTTGTGACACACCAATCTTTCTTATATACGGTCTGGAAACTTAAATTAATTCTAATGATATTCTTATTTTTTTTTCTTATGTGTGACTTTTCAAAAACCCTTCTGCACACCTGTTCATGCCAGAAGACACCAATGCACCATGGCCCACTGCTTAGAAAACACTGACCTTAAGAGTCTTAAAGTAAACTGTTCCAGTATTCCAGTACTACTATAAAACTACTGTAATGAGATTAATTATCCTAATATACTATGAACCGTGACATCCCAAACAAGCACAATATGTCTCCTACAACAGAATGCAGCATTAGAATGCATTAGGTTTAGCATTACAAGGCAATCAGCAATGGGCGTGTCATATCCGTGTGAGATGCATTATGTCCCTCTGCACCCATGGTGTGGACAGGCATGTTAAGGATCCCGTCCTTCAGCCCTTCCATTAAATAAACATGCTAATGGAGACGGTGTTTGCCTCACACTAGTTAGGGGGCTCAGTGCACCACTGTGCTGTTTGTGCTGTCTTTCTGCATCACAACGACATGTAATTAATTTCTCCAGACAGGAAACAAGTGACAGCAGCAAGGGCTTACGGGCTCCGGGGGTCATTTCAGGGCAAACACTTTTTACCCCTCGCAGGAAAGGAATAATACAGGGAATTACCCTGATGAGATTGTCAGTTCCACAGCCAGATAATTATTCCTGGAGGGAATAAAACAAATAAAAAAATAAAAGATGCACTGTACAGCCACACCACTTAGACTGGATTAAATTGGGAATTAAAAAAGCAGTTTTATTCTCATTTCAGTTGAGGGTGAAGGGCATTAAACAAGTGGTCAGTTTAGCAAAAGGAGAAGGTCTCATGGTGACAGAACAGGGGATTATGGGAAATAGAGTCCCAATTAGGAGGCTGGAGCAGGTGACACTGTATAAAAGTGCACTGGTCAGCAACACAGGTTTGCAACAGCTGGAGCAGACATGGGGTCGGGGGCAGGGGTGCAGGAAGCATCTGTAAGACAGCCACAGTTTTTGTCCTATTTTGTTTCCTCCATTCTGGAAGGCCTTCAATCACCCCCCACTTCCTGAAACAAATCTTATATTAGTGAAGGAGGGATTAGGTTGTAAACATATGCTCTGGATAGAGAGTCAGGAGTGGCGACACAGAGAAGCCGCAAAACCAATCTTTTGATATGCACCGAACACAACAAATCCCGCTCGTTGCCAGCCTTGATGTATGTCACAATTAATAGATGAGTCACCACTTAACCTTAACAGCCATCTGTCTGTTTGACAAGAATGCACTGCGAATATGCGAGAAGTAAAATAAGAAGAAATAAAACCTCTTGTACCAAGCTGACAAATTAGAAAAAAATAAAATTAATCCTGGCATTCGCAAAGCGGAAGTCGTAACATTATTATTATAAATCAAGTATAGACTAAATGTTATCCCCACTCACAAAGAAATCTAAATATATACATTTACAGAAGTCATAACAAGTCATTGTTATGTAAGATCAGTTGGACTGGCTTGCCAGTATGTGTCACTGAAATGAAAAACATTGCTTTTTGTCTTTGACCTTTTTACATAAAAACAGAAGATTAGGGTCAAATAATCATTTGAGCAGTTCAGTATAGATATGCCGAGTGTGAGATTTATTTAGCCCAGCAGTCTTGTGTGCTGTTTCTAAACTAATGACGCCAACATAGATAATACTTTAGTCTGTCTAATACAAGGTGACCACCTACCCAAAACTCCTACATATACACTATATTTAACTAGTGTCTAATATACTAGTATAATATACACTGCATTTATGTAGTGTTTAATATAAAAAGTGTACTGTACTAAAATAGTGCATAGTTTTGACAACAATTCAACAGCACACAAATTAAGTCTCAGTTCCCAGGTCAAGTGGATTACACACTAAGGAACACATTTGATTGTTTTCTCAAACTTGCAGAAGCAACTCTACCAGCAGGGATGGGGAAAAGGTTGTAAAACGCACTTATTTGTCACTCAAGCTCTGCATCCATTACCTCTAATCACTCCACCACATATCCTGTCAAATTTCCCTAGTCAAATATCACACTCACACTGTAATCAATTGTCTCTTAAATGAGTTCTTCCCCATTTACTTCACATACTGCACAATCTCCGATTTAATGTGAGAATTACACCACCCAGGCAGAGAGGATTAAGCCTTATAAAAGTGTCTCCCACAAAATATCTGCGGACTCTGATGATCCCTTAGGGCAAGGACATTTAAACTTCAGTCCTATTTGACTTAGAAGGAGAGACTGAAGACTATTTTTCTGGAAGGCAATCATTTTTTTTTAGAAATAAAAGCCCTTGCCATTTAAATTACCGAATCACCTCATAATGCAGAGTAATGCTTCGAATACTTTCCATGTCACTTCTCAAGGTGTGTCTTCCACAGGGTACGATTATAGTGCGTGCCATCTTGGGCCATCTATTAATGACGTGAGTGAATGTCCTCTCTTCGTATCTGGAGTGTTCCCAAACAACAGAAATATTAATTTGAATACATTGGTGCCAGTTGGAGGTTTCGTTGTGATGATGCATCATTGAAAACAAGCAGCTGACAGGTTGGCTCTTGTAAATAATGCGGATCTCCCATTTACATTTAGCATTTAGCATCAAACGCACCTTTGGCAGGCTTAAAAGACGGGCAGAACATTAAACATCCCTTAGCCCCCACTGTTGTGTGTCATGAGAAGGCCACTACATTTCTGACCATTTCCAATCTGTGTCCTAGGGTTTACAGTGAGTTGTAACTAATTAAAAACTGATTTATTATGTTTAACGTGCTCATATCAAAGAATATTGCTCCATATGAGAAACAAATATTTGTGAATCTCTTTTGCAACTGACCAAAAATTGTTCAGACAGGTGATGTTCTATAAAAGAAACACAAACAAAAAATAATAATACCCTCATATTACTACAGTACATTTTATGTTGAATACTTAAAACAGTCAAATAGGTCCACAATGGAAGCTTATCTCACCTTCACTTCTGTACCTAAGAAACCTGCACGGTCAGATATATTTTAAATTGTGAAATGACTCCCCCGAAACAAAAAAAAATAGACATAAAAACCGTGAATGCTAATTATTCCACAGAATCAAAACTACATCTGTGCTTTCTTATCAAAACAGTGCTCTCTGAAAGCAAAACAGTCCAGTCTGAAAACACTCTGGAAACACAACCAATTCTAAATCAGCCACAGCTATAGCACCAAATGAAAGACATTTTTTTCCTCCTTTAAAATTCCTTTTAAAAATTCTATACAGCCTCTCATTTCTCCCTACAGCCCTTGGAAATGAATTAATTTTCTATCACACCAATAGTACTCACTGACTTGCTAAAATACCACAGCTCTGCAACACAGACCACATTGCAGTGACTTGGGGAACCTGCAACACATACTGATTTTGGGAGATGGTGACCCCATCTTCATTTACAGTCAGGGAACAGCAATCTGTTGCATTTAAAGGCTGCTGAACAGCGGTGCAAATAACACTCTTTGTAGCACACCTCAGCCAGGATTCCAGAGATTTCTGTTCACACATACCTCATTTCAATTGACTCGGCTCCTTCCGTGGACCGATGTAGGAAAGGGGCTTTCCTGAAACAGTAAGCAAGTGGCATCCCTCACAAGAGAGCATTCAAAGTGTGGAGACATTTCTACCAAGGTTGTGATATTGTTCCTCTATGAACACAGAACCACTTGAGAAAATGGGATCTGCAGCAAGAGAGTTTATGTAGTATGTATCTTCAGTTCTGTTCACATCTTATCAGATAAATATATATCACCAGTAGTTGCAACAACGATTTACGTAATTAACCTGTTTTTCCCCTGCTGAACAGCACACTTACAAAAGTCTGTAACCATGAGCTATTCAAGATGAGTTTGTATTTGGTACAGCTGCAGGCTGCTGCCAGTCCAATATCATGTGTAGCTGATAGCGAAAGCTCTTGCTACTTGCTCTTCAAATGTAGCAGCAAACAGTCGAGTTTTGGGAAGTTTAATTTAGACCAATGCCTCCAGCTAGCCAGGCCAACTAGGCAGCTGTTCAAATCTGTGGCTCGGTGCAGTTCTCCCAATTCTTCTGTGCGCTCCTTTGTACAAAATATTGCAGACACGCAGCTGATTTTAACGAACCTAACTTGGACTATAAAAGTGAAGAGCAATACATACAATGACTGTGGGGGCAATCAGCCAAGAACGTGAAAATTGCAATTGAAACTCCATAAGAATTACAAGACTTCAATCATCGAGCAAAGACCTGATACAGTGCCAACCTGGTATAAATCACTGGCACAGCACTGCCAGTGACTTGCTGAAAAACCCATCGTAAAACCAATAAAATCGTTTTAATATTCAAACACCCTGCAGATCCCTTAAAAGGAATGTATGAAGAATATAAAAAGGAATAAGTTATGTATGCTCAATGCTGTACATTGCTCCCAGAAGACAAGGGGGGGAAGGAAAAAGACCAGCTGCTTAATTCCAGTTCCTTTTATTTCTCCCTGAGATGCATGCAGTAATAACCTATGGGTTCATTAATATGGAGCTCTTTGTTTGTATTTTCCTTGAGGTGCATTAATTCAGTGTTTTGCATAGTGCACTATGTGTTTGGTGCAGCCTACTCTAAATTATTGAAGTACTCGGAAGGAAAGTACAATCCTAGGTATTGCCGGGTTGCTGCATTTTATAAAAATAGAATGATTTGTAGTTGTTTTTTTCCAAGAAAAAGTTCTATTAAGCATGACCAGACAGAGTGTACCAGGAAATAATACATTTCTTCCTTGAGTTGGGAAGGCAGTTCCCAAGGTAGTTCTGTACCAGCAAGTTATTAGAGCCGCAGACTGCAAGGGGAAAAGTAATTTCTTATAATGCACCAACTCAGGAGGCAGGAGATAGCCAGAGATATTGATCTACAGCTCATCAGGGAGAGGGGCACTCCCACAACACAGACAGAGTAATCACACAAATCAGCAGGATTGAGCTGCCGCCCCTTCCACCAAGACACACAGGTTTCTATAGACTGGGCCCGGTGGGGGACAGATGTGCGGTCAGAGCACACTGTGGTGAAACTGTGACCCTGTGGAGAAACACGGATGTAATCAAACGTATTTATGACCCTTACTTGAAACCATTCTACATCACGATTCATTTAGTTATTTGATATGGTTAATTAAACTATACTTATTCACATATGATATCTTGACGTGGTATGTTGAACACTGAATCAACTAATGCTTCTATTTGATTACATTTCATTCAAGACAAGGGGTTTATATATATGTTTACAGACCCTCCATATATTTCTACAGAGTGACAGTGTATGCAAAGCAACAAGTAAGAAATGGCTGTAACAAAGCAAGGTAATAGAAATGTCTTCTTCAATATATTTAGCAACAAAACCTTTAATGTCCTATTTTTTTGCGAGACAGAAGTAAAGGTTTGATCTAAAAATACAACCGATCTTAACACGGGAGGGGGCTGCTTTGATTAATAGGCCCTGTCATGATGGCCAATAGAATTTGCACTGTCTATGTCAAACAAAACTCTTTGTGATTGCCATGAAATAACCCCTGCAATAAAGCCATAAATCAGACTGAAACTAGGGCCATCACAGGAGCTGGGTACAGCCCTAAGCTGGACAACTGATTGGCTGAGCCCATCAGTCATCCTGAGTGACAGCCACCGAGCTTTTGGAACTAACGGAACGTCCCTGGGAAGACTAATTATGACACGGATAAGATGCTAATGTTTCTGAAGCTGTGTAGACCAAACCCTAACCTAAAGCCATATTAAATCTCTCCGATTATGCCACTGCTGGAAAAAATTACTCGGAGATTGGGGAGAGAGGAAACAAAGACATCAAGAAAGTTCATAGCACCGCAAGGTGAATCTGAAAACCAATTGTAATGTACGTAGTACTGCTCTGGGCAGACTCAGACATTTATGTCACTCTCTTCAGATGACAATGTAATCAGACAGTTCTACCAACTGTGAAAACTCAACTTTCAGCTTTTAATGGATTCTAAGAAATCTCTTCTTTAAAGCCATTGGGTTCTGACACTTTGCTATTTAAAATATGGAGGGAAAAGCATGAAAAATTTAAATTCCCTGATCTTTCCTCTTCAAAATTCGCATCCTACTCTAGATTGGGGAAGTGTATTTTTATCATCTGTTCTGAATACAGCAGAGTCAATGGCAGTTTATTTTTCCAAATATATGCCAGTAGTAACGGTAACTCTTCACTATAGAGATGTGAAATGGCATTTGCATATCTCAAATGCTCCGATGCATGAAAGTCTTCTGAAATAGGCATGGACATGATGTGAGAGTCCAAAATGAGCAATTTAGGCTACCAGCTCTAATTCACAAGCTTCAGAATGGTGTTGTTTTTTTTATTTAGTTGATTGTTGCTTCAGTATTTTTTTAATTTAACTTTTTTCTTTCTTAAAATTTGGAATTTCTGAAGGCAATAACAAAGTAAGTTACCTGCAGATTAAAAAATTAACTGAAGAAAAATAATTGGATCAAAAATGTAATTTCTCCATATCTACACAACAGTCATTACAAAAGTGGAAACTTTGAGCATGTTTATCAATGTAGTTAAACTCTCAAACTATAATTTCAAGCAAAAAAGATATAATTAGGAAACTGTAATGTGTTCTGCTTTTATAGCATTTCAGTGAACATATTAATTATAAAAAGGTATTCTGGTTTAATTTAATGAATTAATGTCAGACCTTCAAGCTTGTTCCTTTCACTTTATATACATCAAGACATTTTACAAAGAGCAGTTCAAACAGAAACACTGATGTAGTGTAATGTTCTGTATTATAACATACATCGCTTGCATACAACAACTTAAAAATATTCATCCATTTATAATAAGCCTTTGGCATAAAAACATCTGTTTGGTTTTGCAGTCTAAATTACATTGTGTGGCACTTTTGTAATGCTTCATTCTTTTCAAACTGTATAAAACCCAGTCTTTGACAAATAAATATTTGTGGTGTATCTTTTTTTAAGTCAACCTCATTAGGATGTTTAACAAATTATATTTCATATTATCAACTAAATTAAATTCAAATAAAAAGAGAGAGAGAGAAATCCCCAGAGTCCACCAAAATATGTTGCTGCCAATCAAGTGGAGGTTACTCGGAAGAATGTAAAAATACTGAAATGTTAATGTCATGTCTCAAAAATTATGTATTAGAGAAAAAGTGAACATCATAATGCTTACGCGTTTCGACTTCTCTTCCTCAGAGCACATCTATACATATACACAGTATGATTTACTGCCACATAACCACAATAACACCAGTAATAGTGATCACGCAGCACATGCGCTGTAAAAGGTGCAGATTGAGGTAGATTTAGCACAGCCGGGTTTATAGCGGCGCATTAACATCTGCTAAACAGGGACATTTCTTCTCTAACTGTCGCGTCTCGATTCTACTTACAGTACAGCACGTTGTTCATACAAAATAGTTATAATAATAATAATAATAATAATAATAATAATAATAATAATAATAATAATAATAATACAACTGTTGAACTACTTCACCATCTTAATAAAAAGAAAATGATACTTTCTGCATGTGTTTGCATTGCTTTCCAATTTATTAAAACGATATCCGTCTAAATTAGCCGGGGTGGGGGTGCCTGCAGATCGAGTTCAGCCCGGCGACGAGAGCGGGCGGCCCGTGTGCGCTTGCGCATTAGTGTCTCTTGCTTGTGTTGGTTATTGTGCGTCAGGTCTCTGTCCTGGTGTCCGTCTGTTTCTGAGGCTCATCTCTTGCCGCATCCAGCACGTGTGGAAGAACCGGGAAGAACGCAAAGCGTCCTAATGACAAAAATACTGCCGTAAAGATTGCAATTTGTGACACCACGATATAAACGATATAGCATAATATGAAACGATAGACGTTTTTCTATCGTCATACGATATATATCGTCATATCGCACAGCCCTATGAGACGTTACTGTAAAACCCCTGTCCATGGTGCTAATGTGTATTTTTTTGAAGCATGCCAATCAAGCTTTTCATGTTGTGTATCATTTTTTATTATTATTTTTTAAATTCTCACAGTTGTTTAAAACAGCATGGTAGACTTCAAAGTTAAAGCTCTGAATCAGTCTCCCAGGATTCCCTTCTGTCAAATCTGGCAGCCTCGCTGTCCTTAAAACATTTCAGAAAGGGTTTCAAACAGCTCTCCCATTCAAAGTTGCAACACCATTAACCCTCAGAAACTGCTTTTTCCACACATAATAGAGCTGATAAATTCATGATGGGGAGGAAAATAAATGATACCACTTTGAAAAAGCTTTTATAGCAGCTTTGTGTATTATGATACTTTCCTTTTATGTACATAGACTGACAGGAATGGAATATACTAGCGGGCAGCACATTCTACACCAAGTTGTGATTTTGTTCCCCTGTTGTTGGAAGAGATCCTGTTTCTTCCACACCCTGTTCTGTTTTTCATTAACGATCCGGTCGAGTAATCAATTGAGCCATCTCATGGAGATGCTGGAGGTTTTTTGATTGATTTAACAACATAATTTCAGTCACTGATGTAGATAACTGTAGAAATGCGTTATTATTACTGTCTCACACCGGTTCAGCTTGGGTTCAAATAATGACCACAGTCTGTCTGTCAACAGAGCGTTTAAAAGCAAACACAAATCTGCCCTTTTTTAAGCCACACACACATTCTCTCTTTCAACCAGACTGATCCAATTCTGATTTCATTAAAATCCCTAGTTCAAGTCCACTTTAATTTGAATTTCTTGTCAGCAACTGCAAACTTGAATTAAATAATTAAGCAAATCATAACATTCAACTTAATTCGGTACGTCAGAAAGTTCTTCACTTTTATCCTTGCTTTGAAGTCAGAATGTCATGGAATGACATACCAAGCCTCCTTACACTCAGTCCTGCATACAAGTTTCCAACAGCAGCCTTCAGAAAGATAACCTTATTGACAGCCTACTAAATGCAATGCCCACCCCCTCTCGGTAAAGTCAACTACAGGGGCACTACTTGAAACGTCCTGTAAACTATAATGAACTTCCACGAGCGGTTACCCTTTGAGGGGGCTGCCAATCATCAGGATCCTCTGAAAGCTCACAGACAGGAAGGGAGAGGTAACCAAAGCAGGGTCTGCTGCTGAAAAGTGAATTAAATGATAGTGATGATCATTTGTTGTTGTTTTTAACAAGGCTATGGTTTTGCCACATTAACACTAAACTCGGATAGTAAGTGTTCAATCTGCTGGAAGCACGGAAAGCCTTGGAGGAAGCTGATTGCAGTGGGAGGTTAGCTGAGCATTAAGCCTTATCGGCAATGAGAATAATTAAGCAGAGTGGAAAAGCCTGATACAGCAAGCTGTGCTTTACAATGAGCTCAACACGCGCTCTACATTTACATGCTCTGTAAATCCTGTTTATTATAATCCCTAAACACCACAATAATACTCTTTATAATTGGAGTTTTGATCCATTGTGTTCCTTGGCTGTAGATACCATGTGCATGGATGGAGGGCTTTGCTAATCAGCAGCTAGCACTGGAGCCACAGGAACAATACGAGCAGAATTTGAATATCCAAATCGCCTAGACTCAAATGTGGATGCACTGGTCATTATTACCTGTACAGTTGAGCCACTGGGGTTATTAGATGTTTCAGAGTTTCTGCCACAGCTGTCCAGTACCACAGAGCATGTTATTATATTGCTGGGCATTGTGGCACCACCATTAAACAACTATGTTAGCATACAAGACATC
This sequence comes from Amia ocellicauda, assembly GCF_036373705.1. Taxonomy (NCBI): domain Eukaryota; kingdom Metazoa; phylum Chordata; class Actinopteri; order Amiiformes; family Amiidae; genus Amia; species Amia ocellicauda. The sequence continues at coordinate 1,471,440 of NC_089853.1, forward strand.
CTTAAGCACAGAGCAGGCAGGTCATCTGACTTAAGTCATTAGCCTACTTCATGAGTTGAATTCCTTAAAGGGCTTATACCTATCAAGATAATGCTAAATACCTTTGCCATTTCAATAGGCCTACATGTGCATTCTGGAGGACAACTTATTCGATTTACAAACCTATATGCACGCCTGTCATTTTGGAGACTATCAGAATTCCCTCTTCATGAGATACGACCGCCATAGTGTGTGTAAGTGAAAACTGGGACTGACCATCTTTTAAAGGGATTGTTGTATCTTGTTCAAAATTAAAAACGCTGATACTTCTACCCACTGGCGTCCGGTGATGGAAATCTTCCCAGCACTTTCTCCATTACCTCAAAGTATCAGCCAGAATGATATTAGAACTAAAATATCCATCCGTCTCCACTGACGGACCCAGGCAACCACTGCATTTGATACAATATCAATTCACAGTTTTTGATACCAAGCAACCAATATTTTATCAATACTGACAAATAGTAGTCTCCTACAAAGGAGCTCAGCAGGAATGTTACAAAGATGAAACACAAACTAAACCAACTAGTGTGCCAGCAGTGCAATGTGGCACTGTCTCTAAGAGGAATGTTTTGTCAAATATTTTGCCAAGTGCTAAAATTATAAAGTTCAACACTGCCAGATTTTTCTCACTGTGCTTCCATACAAAGAGATTGTGTCTGTAAGAACTGAAGCTGGTGTCACAATGTCCACACAATTCACAAGAATGATAATATAGCCCTAACCGCCAAACCGTTTTAAGATGAACTAGTTATGCATGTCAAACACACGTCTTTAGTATGAATTTTTGAGAATATAGCCTACATTACTATAAACGTAAAATGTGTAAGTATTAGTTTTGTTCACCCGTGGAATATCATATATCTACAAATTGTTGACTTTACAAGCCTTGGCAAGTATGAATGCAATATGTAGGCCTAACATATTATTTGTAATTCTGTTTGATGCATCAAAAAGAGCCTTTATACAAATAAGATCAGTGCACCTTGAGCCTTTACAGGCAAATGTGAAAATGTGAACATTGGCTGCATTGGTAATGAAATCTCTCGATCAAATACACATTCAAGGGAAAGCTGCTGGAGACGATGCCATCACACGACTCATGAAAGAAAAATCTAGACTTCAGCAGGGACAAAATACCCATCATTAGCCTTTAAAAATCAACTTGTGTTCAACAGGTACACAATTTGTACGAACTACGGGGTTTTGGGTTATATTGACTCTTTAAAAACAACTCAGAACACATGCTCAAGCCTTTGATTAAAACCCAGCGTTTGTGTAACCTGAAGGCACAACAAAAAGGTAGAATAGGATTTTTTCTTTGGAGTGAAATACAAAAACGAGTGGAAGCACCACCAACCATAGCCTGAATTTATAAGAGATGTAATAAATAAATAAATCTAAGTATATCAAATATAAGCTACAGTTTTACATTCCATCATGCATAGACTAAGTGATTGATGAAACTGTGGATTTGTCAAATGGTTTCACTACCTGAGATATGAAGCACCTGCAGTTTCCTTTAAGTGGCAACCAAGTGAAGTGAAGTGAATTGTTGCTGGGAGATTTTTGGTGCCAGCTTGTGGAAGGAACAGTATGAGGGTAGATTACTCTCTACAGGGTTGATATCTCTATCAACAGGCACCTGTGCAAACTGGATAACTGCCCACATTCTTCTTCTTCCAGAGAAAACCCACTTCCCCCCCAATATAGCTCCGATGTGTCTCTGCTAATCAGTGAAATGCCTGTGTTTTGAATCAGAATCTGAAACTCTGTCAGACATTTCAAATGCTAAGTGTTATTTTTCCATTGTGCCCAACTAAAATCTGCTTGATCTCTCACATTTGACGGGAACTTTTCTTGATATCCCCAACCACCCAAACATTAGTTTGAAAGTGCAGCCTATATTGGCAAGGCCCTATTGATTTCCTTAATGGAAGGCTTGCTTTTTTCACTTAAGCATTGCACTTAAATGGTTCTGTGCCTCCATTGCACCTTAAATGAATATATCTCTCTAAGATATAGAGAATCGTCTCTCCAATCTGCTTTCTGTCTAATTGAATCCTTAGATTGTAATTACTGCCACAGTTACTTTTAGTGGTAATAGCAGTGTTAAAGGCTTTGACTATTAAAGGAAAACACTTTATGGAAAAAAGGAACAACTGACAAGGACATTTTACACCTGATTATGAATACAGAAACAAATAAAAACTCCTTTGCATGACAAATGGTAAACCAAACCAACTATCATCTTTATAAATATCAACAATTATAATAATAACAACTTGTATGGCAGCGTGTTGATTACACCTTTCTTCACTCCTAATTCCTAAAGCAGGGACCACCTAAATCTCAATTGATTTTTAATTATTGTATATGTTCTGTGTCTCCCAGTCGTTTATGAGTTTAAAGCGCCTCTGTTAATAAGAGAAGGAATATACACAACAAATCTTTAAGCAGTCTAGACACTCCAACAACACTTCCCCCCTCCCTTCAGGATCTGAAAGATTAAAGGGCTATACTCCACAGCAATGCTTTCTGCGCGTTCCTGTTTCAAGATTACGCCAGGATGTAGTTTGGTTTAAACAAGCCAAACATTATTTTTTGTGCAAAACACCATGTTCATGCAAAGTTGGTTACCCAATATTGTATCCAGTTGTTTAGATATAATGTAAACCAAGTAACCCCACTGTGTGTTTAACTGTGTACTTACAACAGTTATAATGCTGTGGAGAGAACATTGATAGTGCATGATCTGAATGTACCCATTCCACTTGCTCCGTGTAAGAAACTTTTAACATGTACAAGCAGTGGGGAGTTCTACAGTGAATACTTAATGTTAATGAGAAATCATCCTCTTCTGTAATTAAATGAAACAGCTACTCAGAATCCATGCAGAAGGTGCATACATTTAAATATTGAAAATAGTAAATACATATTGTATAAATATTACTACAGTTTAGCCAATTTGAGTCTGATGAACAATAATGTATACCACAACGTTACAACTGCACATAGAAAACGTTTTGTAGCAGGATATGTAACCTTGTGGGATTTGAGGCTTTTGAAAGAACATGAAAGAGAAGTTACGGTTGTATCACCGTTGCACAGGTGTCATGAAATCAGCAGCTACTGCCCCTTTCCACAGAATTTCACATGATGAGAAATGTGCAAGCCGGAGACCAATCCAGACAACTTTTGGTACAATAAAGTACCGTAATCCCTCATGAATGAATATATGAAAACCACAGGATGAACACATGAATATGCCATGCACCCCATGCGAGTTCTCATCAGGGTTAGGTAGGTTCATGTGCTCAGCATCAGACCCCAGGTGATGTTCAGGAGGTACTGATGTTTCATCCTGTGGTATTTATTACATGGAATATCGGGGTCTGTATGAAATGACGCGTTTCTTGGTGAAGCGCAATGTGTGCGCTGATCGCGGGGTTGGTCACGCAGCGCCGCTGGGACGCTGTGTAGTGCTATAGTAAGCGCTCACATTGTCCCAGTAAGCGGTTA